>NC_091821.1:342817891-342880391 GCF_038994185.2 Dermacentor albipictus
GGACGAACAGGATCAAAGGAGCACCGAACAGAACGCGCGTTTATTATACATTTATTTGCTATCTAAAGCCTCGAATTTAGAACGAGTCATGCGGGTTGGACGCACTTCATCTTGTTTTCGGTATCCAGCGAGCTGTTTACGTTATTTTACCCATTAAGAAATCGTGTCCTCAAGTTGGATGCCGTTTTTCTTTTTCGAAGTTTAGCGGTATACTGCTCGGTATGAGTAGCTTCGCAGGATCATGAACCTATAAACTAGCTCTTTGGAACAAAATTTGCTGTCTACCTTCTGTTATGATCTTTATCACTCTCTCCCTCCTTTTCTCTTTCTGTTCTACTTTTCTCTTACCCCCGGTGTTGGATAGCAAACAGGATGCTCGTCTGGTCGCCCTCCCTGCCGTGTCTCTCCATGAGCCAACCAAATGAGAGAGAGAAGAAAGAAAAAGCAGGGAGCTTAACTAGAGAGAGGTTATGTTTGTTCAGAATATAACCACGTTTAAAATGCGAGCAGCTTAGTGGTGTTACGATCGACCTGCAGGGGTACTGCTCTGCAAAGCTATTTCAGCCCGCTGCACGTGCTTCGATCGACCCGCGGTGCTGGTGCCCTTCGGAGAACCAGCGAGGACGACAGCGCTAACCGACCATGCGCCTCGTTCGGAGAATCGGGGACGGCAGCAGGGCGGGCCACGTTTGGTGCCCAACGTATGGTTGGTTGATTTGCCGGGTCGTCGTGGTCTCTCTGCAGCAAGAAGAGCTTTCCCTAACAAAAGAGTGCTTTGCGGTACGGGGGCCCCAGGATTCGTCACAGTCTGCTGACACTCGTGGCGACTACAGGAGAAAGGCAGCTCTGGAATTTAGAGGCGCTGCGGGGGTCAGCTCGGAGAGAGAGAGAGAGAGAGAGAGAGAGAGAGAGAGAGAGAGAGAGAGAGAGAGAAACTTTATTGCAATTGTAAAGATTTGCAGGAGGGGTGGTCGGAGCCTCTCAGTCCAGGGCCCCACTGGCCTCTGCCGCCTGCCTGACCTGGCTAATTAAGGACTTTTGTCCTGCCAGGTCGAAGCGGGTGAGCTGTGCCTCCCACTGCTCCATTGTCCTACTGGTATTTGGCCTATGAGGGTGCTTAGTGCACTCCAAGGTTATGCGCGTTAGGGTAGGTATGCTACCACACCAAGGACAGTTGGCCCTATAACGAGTGATATACATGGCGTTTAGCAATTTTAAATGGGGGAACACCCCGGTCTGTATTTTACGCCAATCGGCGGCCTCTTCCCCGGTAAGTTGTGGGTGAGGCGGCGGGTATTTTCTGCGGACTCTACACTGATGAGCAAGGATGTCTTTGGCATTTAAATTGCGGGAATTTTGTGAGGGATAGTGCGGGTGGTTGGGGTTAGAAGAGGTCGCCGTTGCTCGGTTAGTGAACCCTCGAGCTAACGCGTTAGCCTTTTCGTTCCCCTGTACCCCCGCGTGGCCCGGGCACCAGAGTAGGCGATGATGGTGGTTGAAGGATTTGGGAATTATCGCGAGGCTAGCCGCAGTCATGTGCCCCTTGAGAAACATGCGACATGTCTCCTGGGAGTTCGTGACCATGACCGAGTCCCTTTGCGAACGCTCCGCGTGAGCGAGTGCGATCGCCACTGCTAATATTTCAGCCGAGGTAGGAGATCCCGCCGTTGCCGACGCGGTAATTTGCTGTTGGCTGATAGCGTTCACGACTGCCAGGGCGTACCTCCTTTGGTAGCGCTGCGCGGTCGCCTCTGCACACAGAGCTGCGTCCATTTAGTAGGTGCTGTACCTATGGTTACTAGAGCACGCTGATTGAATGTGTTGTGCGTGTGCTTTGCGCCTTTCTTTGTTGTACTCGGGATGCATATTTTTTGGAATTGGGGCTACTGTAATTTTGGATCTAATCGAATCACGCTGTGGACGAGCAGCTCGGGGAACGGACGCGCCTTTCAAGACTCAAGATAATGGAGAACCGGCGGGTCAACTTCGATGACTGGTCGAAGGTTCTCTCACCTAGGGAACTAGGGACCAATGGAGTGTTTGTAGGCGGCTGTTGTCGGCTGCTAGTGTGTGCTCGTCTACATGCTCGTCAGTGCTCGTCAAGGTGCTAGAGTGTGCTCGTGAGCTGTGTGCTCGTTTGCTGTATGCTTCGTCTTGCGTGCTCCATTTGGGAGCCACGCTCGACTGTCGATGTATATCTTGTTTAAAGTGTAAATACTGTAAATAAACCCTGTTCGCCTAGTTCCTCCCAAGTTCCTTTCTACGACCTCCAACCCCGACAAATGGTGGCAGCGGCGAGATCGTCCTCCAAATCCTACAGTGGAAAATAACGCTTGTCCTGTTCGTATCCACCATCCATGTCTTCTTTTCTCAAGGTGATCTGGCATTAGCCTGCCTGTCGCGGTTTTCTGAACGCACAGTAGCACGTTAGTGAAAATAAGCGCGTTTTACAGCGAAGCTGTATGTGGCTATAGGGCATTTCCGTCGTCTGTCGACCACGAACACCCGCGAATTAGCGCGTTGGCGCCCCTCGGCGAAACCGCGCGAACGCACTCGTACCACTGCTCACGCGTTCGTCGTCATCGTCGTCTCCTTCCACAGCTGGCTCCGTTGCCGCTCATTGCTTAAAGGGCCACCAAAGGCAAATACATTATAAGTCGACGTGGACTGTTTAAATACCATTCCAGAAACCTCGCAACGCTTGTCTCGTGCCAAGGAAATGCTTATTTTACGAGAAAATTACATCTGAAGGGTCCGAATACCCTTTCCGTCGTTCAAATGTCCTGCCACCCAACTGGGTGACTGCATATGCCATCGCCACCCTTCGCTGCTGTCGGTGAGTAAAACCGCACCTGACGGACCGCGGTATCGCGCCAAGAGGGTGGTGGATGCGCCACTGCAGCTGCTTTTTTTGGTCGTGGCGTAGGCCATTCGGGCATCCCGCTACATCACACAGAAGTTGAATTCTCTGCTACTTGTAGTTTGTGCGAGTTTCACGAGCCAGCAAAACCAGCTCAGCACGACGCTGTAACGAAAAAAACTGAAACGCAAAGGCGTGGGCAGCGCGGAGTCGATCGAAAACGAAAGCTTCAGTTCGCCCGCGTCGTTGTCAGGGCAATTTCAATGAGTTCTTTTTTTCTAGCAATGAAATAGAGCTGGACAAGTAGCATTTTATTTCGTCTTATATTGCAACACAAGCATGCTATTGCAATGCGTGGTTGAGTACCAGTGACAGAATTTAGCTGAAGAGTGCGTTCGTCATCGGGCAAGTACTTGAATGTCCCAAGGCAGTCTGTAATCATGTCCTGCATTTACCTCAATTTCTCGATTATTAAGGCTCCGTTCGCAATAATATTGACACGTGGACTTGTTTATCTTTCGCGGGTGAGCGCTTTTCACCGTCTAACAAATGTTATCGCTCAGCGCGGGACGCGCCCGCATGTAATGGAAGTTTCTCGAATGTTATTGATAGTCCTGCTTCCACCGAAGCTTATGTAATCTCATTGCATGCGCGACGCGAATTGTGCAGAAGTTTCTGGAAGACATGCGGGCACTCTGGAGTTTTCGATGACTCGTGTATAAAAGGCGACGTGCTTGACCGGTAGATGAAATTTTCGAAGATCGCCGACTGTGTTATCCGCTGTCGTTGTTCACTCTAAGAAAAGTTTACACCATTTGAGTAGTATCTTGCCGCACAAGAATAAACGTCATCTGTTTTGTCCGCATTTCCTTTCTTTAACGCTTCGAGCCCTGTATTTCCCAAGAACGAACGGCATGCGCGTTATCAGCATGACATAGCGCTGCCGGCAGGAAAATAGAGAGCGCGGCGTTTTCAAGAAAGGAAACGCAAGCAAGGCAGATGTCGATTATTGTTGTGTAGCAGATATACACCCCAAAGGGTGTACACTTTTTTATAGTGTTTCTTGAGTGTAGTCTGCACTCTCAGACAAAGGTACACCCTTTGGGGTGTATATACGCCACACAACGATAATCGACATCTGCCTTGCTTGCGTTTCCTTTCTTGAAAACGCCGCGCCCGGTATTTTCCTGTCAGGAATGCTATGTCATGCTGATAACGCGCATGCCGTTCGTTACTGGGAAGTACCGGGCTCGCAGCATTAAAGAAAGGAAATGCGGACAAGACAGATGACGTTTATCGTTGCGTGGCAAGATACAACCCAAAGGGTGTAATTTTGCTTTACACTCTTAGGAAAATTTACACCCTTTGGGGCTTATCTCGTCCCACAACGATAATCGTCATCCGTCTTGCCCGCGTTTCCTTTCTCTAACGCGGCGAGCCCGGTACTTCCCAGTCACGAACGGCATGCGCGTTATCAGTGTGACGCAGCATTCTCGACAGGAAAGTAGCGAGCGCCGACGTTTCAGGAAAGGAAACGCAAGCAAGGCAGATGACGATTACTGTTGTGGGACAAATTTACACCCCAAAGGGTGCAACAGTTTTAATTAGGAGTGTACTGTGTGTTCTTGAGGGCACAGGTTCGGCCAATAAAAGGCTAGTTTCGTCACTCACAGTTTTGCTGCTTTCTTCACTGTCACTGCTACGTGACAATATTGACGCCTTAGCGATTCTCAAGCGCTAATCTATCACCTTAACTTGACTTAATATTTGCCTTTAGCAGTCCCTTTAAGGGGGTACGAGCCATTCATTGGCAAGAGGAAACTATCGTCGTAATCGTTTTCCTTATCATTGCCATCAAACATCACCATCAGCAATGGCTCGAGCATCGTCGTCTTCTTCCACAGCCGACTCGTGTGCGCCCCTCGGCGCAGCCGCTTGAACGCGCCCGTGCCTAAGCTCGCGCGTTCGACGCCGATTCGCGAGCTGGCGGAGTTTCCATACACGCGAGGAACGATGCAGCCGACGCCGTCGGACCGTACGACGTTTCGTCCACCACCGAAGAACCAGAAAGCTCGGCGTTTTTTGCCGACGTGTGTGCCGTGAAGACCGCCGACGGGACGGTCGTTGCCATCGTGTATACGTTCGACTGGCCTCTTCCAAGCGCGACGTAGAGTATTTTATGAACGACCACATTTGGCCGATGACGGTCAAACTCCAGTCCTCGTCGCTGGCGCCTTCGACGTGGACGTGTCGCGGCCAGATGGCAGTTAGCTGCACCTCGTTTATGCTCGAACGGTTCGGGCTACAAGTGCTACACCGATCTCAAGGGGCCAACGACCACGAGGCGCTCGTGTTTGGACTTAAACCTCGCCAAAGGCCGGTCCATCGTTGTCACCGAACCCTTGGCTGTCTACCATAGTGACTACAGATGTATAGGAACCTGCGTGAAATAATAAACGACACAAAATATATGTATATTTCTGTGTTGTACATCACACCATCTTTACAGCTTCGCTGGTCATTCACCTTCACAGAGCGGAATGGCTGCCGCATTCTTTCAATGATCGCAGCAGCTGAACGATGAGAAACGATAACGTGGAGCCCGACATGTGACATCGACGAAGGGAAATGAAGAGTATATATCAAACCTGTGGGACGGGGAGGGTGTGGTTGTAGTAGTCTTCTTCGCCGTTGTAGAAGCCGTAAAAGGTGTCGTATCCGCGAGAAGTGGGCACGTACTGTTCCGTGTAATAGCCAAGGTGCCACTGCAGAACAAAAGCAGCGCGTGCTTTGAGTTTTCCCAGTTTAGAAAAAAAAAATTGTCGTTACGAACACAGGGAAGTCGCTAAGAGCGTTAGAGTCAATGACAGTCAAGGCATGCAGCGGCAAGTGGCCCTCAAACTGAACATGTGTATATTGCAAGTTTAAACAGCGTAAAAAGACGAGGACACGAAATACACACTTAATGTGACCCCCCCCCCCCCCTTTATTTTTATTATCCTCTTCTTCATTGCTAACGTGCCGCTTGCTATGGAATCTGGCAAAAGCATGCAGAGAAAAGCGCTCGATTAAAGTGTGAGCAAAGGAAGCGACTGCATCGAATACAATATAAAGAAAAGAAAAAAAAAACTAATTGAAATGAAACGTTGCAGAGATAGGGAGGGTGTTTTAAGCTTGATGGAAACGCGAAACTCTAAAGGTCTCGGTTAAATGTGCGAGTCACAAGTCATTAGCAAAGTATTACCAAGAAAAAAAAATACGAAGTGGGAACAAAATTTTGATGGAATAGAGTGGGAACTTTTCTCAATGTACACGATAAGTTACAACGATGTAGGGCACGTAATTGCGATAATCGCGAGAGTTGTACGAGTTGCATTAACGCGGAGGCCCCGCAGGACACACGCAGGGACTAAAACGACGGCTGCATGATTAAAAGTTCGACTAAAGTGAAACATTGCAAGAACGTGTGTACAATTCAAGCGCGTGTGACAGTAAGGAAATGCGTAGGAAATTAATGAAGTTCTACGGGACACGCTAACACGCTTTTACACAGTTATGAAATTAATTAACAAACTGTCGCTGCATTCATTGAAACTAAAGTTTCACGCTGATTCTTTGCACACGCATGGCTGAATTTCTAGAAGAGCCCATGCGGGCATAGAAAAATAGTTTACAAAATCGCAAATATTTAATTAGGTGCATTAATTTAGAGCGGGGCGCTCACGGTGGCGGAAGAGATCCGCGAGCGGCGAGCGTGTCGCAGGAAATGAATTAACAGTGTCCCGTGCGCGCGCTGTATCATGTCGGAATGATACTAATTAGCAAGGAATATCATAAGAAGCCAACGAACACTGACACCAAGGACAACACAGGGGAAATTACTTGTGCTTAATAAATGGAATGAAGAAACGATAGATTAATGGAAATTAAAATGGATGAAAAAACAACTTGCCGCGGGTGGGCACCGAACCCACAACCTCCGCATTTCGCCTGCGATGCTCTACCGATAGAGCTACCGCGGCGCTGTTTCACCACCCACTTTCTTGAGTATTTATGTGTACTAGTAGAACCCTGGGAGTGTTAGCCAGCGCTACCACTCACACACCTTGGCGGCGGACGAGGAACGTCCTTGTTGCCGCAGGCGTCACGAGAACGTGATCTTTCGAGAACGTGAACGTGAGCGCCAAGAACGTGAACCACAACCTTCGCGAAATGCGAAGGTTGTGGGTTCGGTTCCCACCTGCGGGAAGTCGTTCTTTCATCCACTTTAATTTCCATTAATCTATCGTTTCTTCATTCCATTTATTAAGCACAAGTAACTTCCCCTATGTTGTCCTTGGTGTCATTGTTAGTTGGCTTCTTATGATATGACTAATGAAAATCAGGCGCCTCGGTTAACCCCCTTTCTTCTCGTTAATTAGCAAGGAAGTGCGACAGCTCTGCAGGTCCTTGATTTGTGATTTATCAGTCTGATAGAGCTTCTGATATGTTTATTTTTTTTTCAGAAACCAAACGAGCAACTTGTTATTGCAATTTGGTTAAATGAGAGCTTATGCCGTTTGAAGATAACAGTCAGAGAAAAAAGGATAGGATAGGATATGATAGGAATAAACTTTATTTGTCCAACGGTTATTGCTGTGGGTGCCCGGGGCTAGGCTGCCAGGGGTCCATCGCCCGAGGAAAATCTTTCGGGATGCTCGGTAATGGCGCTGATAAAACTAGGGCATTGGCCTAAAACAATGTGACGGCTGTGTTTCTCGCTCACCAATGATTTAATCAAATAACGTGACTATGGCCAACAGCGGGGCGTCCCCCACATCTCCCCCCCCCCCAAAAAAAAAGAAGAAGAAAACACAAAAATGAGAATATTGCGCTTTGTTGACGATGCTTTAGTATTCCATCCAGTTTACCCTTGTGACATGGAGTTCACCTCAAAGGCAATTAGAGATGCCTCAGTGAGATAACGAGGTATATTGTATTAACAATGGAGGAGCCCATCAATGACCGTTCAAGGTTTATAGACACTGAAATTGTTTTTAAGCCTCGTCACGTGTGCTGGAACTACTCGCCTCGCTCAAAGAAAGGGCTTCTCCCGCTTTTGTCCGCACTCTCCAAACTCGTGAAAAGAGCCATCGCTAAGGCATGTTCGCGAGCTGCTCTCACGCGTACGTGCGAGCACTCTATTGAATAGAGCTTTTCATCACAAGTTAACCGACTAACATCAGCAGGCTACCCGACCATCGTGTTGTGCAGCGTTGCTGGTGACCTGGTAAAAGAGTTAACGAACGCCGGAAAACAAGCTACGCAGTCACAGCCTTAGAAATCTAGGCTTGCTGTCATTCCATATGTACACCGTGTTTCCCATAACATTACGAAAATTGCGGCTAAGGCAGGAGTGAGGGTCGTGTCCAATGCCCCTAATAAGCCTAGCGGGTTGTGCAAAGAAGTCAACAGGGTGGATACTGTCACGCGAAAGAACTGTTATAAGAATCATGTTCGCGGGTTCATTGACTGTACAGCGCAGGTCGTCTATAGAATCCCGCTCGATTGTAAACGTTGCTATATCGGGTGAACGGGCAGTTGCATTAATGATCGCCTGCGCGAGCATGCCGCTTCACTAAGAGGGAACCCGTACAGTCATCTGGCTGCCCACTGTAACACGTGCGGTTGCACCCCGATCTTTAAGAAGTGCCAACTAATTGAAAGATATAGGGAACAACGCGCGCGGGAAATATTTGAGGCCTTTTACATATTCACAAGTGGCGACGCATGCGTCAGTTCTGCGTCCCTCATGCTATCAACAAAGGAACTGGATTATCTCCGTGGCTAACGCTTATCCTTCTTTCTTTTATGTCGCCTTCAATGATGTCTTTATATACTGCTTCTGCAAATAAAGCATTTGGTTGCTAGTCAGCGCTGTCTCCTGTGCTCTTTACTTTCTCGTCCTGTGTCGCACTGTTTCTGTTTTATTCCAATGATAAACCAACCAGCCCCTTTGAACACACCATTATCTTAGGTTTATATTAAATTTTAATGCTCTGCTGACACATGTATGTGTCATATAAATTTGAACTTATATGTTGTAAAGTAGCTACGCAGTATGTTATGTATGTGTAGTTGTGTTTCGGCCACTTGTCTGCGAAACTGAACTTTTGTATACTCTCCGACAATCAAAAGTAGTTGCATTACTTAAGCAACTATGTACGTGTATTTTCTGTGGGCTCTTGAACTCGTTTATAGAAATTTGTGTTCATGTTCTTTCACTGTATTCAGTTTTTTGGACACATTTTGTGATAACGTTGTTAGCCGGTGTCACATAAAGGCGCCAACTTCTATCACATCGTGTTGTTTAAAAAAATCATGATCAATAACGAAGCGTTCCTGGGTGTCTCTGGCATGCAAATGTTTCTTCATGTAACCTTCCTCGTATTGCATAGAACTTCTAAATTCCAGCACAAGACTCCCGTGCTGGTTTACAATAAGACCGTTGATCCAAAGCAGTGGTCCTGCGAGAGCTTTCGTAATACCGGTGTGTTTCTCTTCGTATGTTCTTCGTATATAATTTGCAACAGATATCAAGTAAAACCAATTTGTCATATTACAGTCCTCTCACTCCGTATACAGCTAAAAGTGCAGCTCAATTTCTCTTACTGTAGTCTTCAAAGCTAGATATAGGTGCTAACAGTATACTGCATGAGCTCATAAGCTTGTGAAGAGCAAGATTATGTTTAAGCTAAGTCTGTGTTTTCTTCTTAAACCATTAATCCGTGTTCGCTTACCTTTCCGATCATATGCGTTTGGTAATTGAGGTCCTTCAAGTACTGAGGCATCAGCTTGAAGTTGAGTGGCAGACCCCACGGCTCGCCTGTGCCTATGACTGAACTCTCCATACCTGCAAACCAAGTCGAGTTCAAGAAAATGCCCCGTCTGCCGAACTGTTTTAGATGTGAATGTAAATATCCTGACGCATCGCATCTAAATGGACATGCTGTCCGATAAATGAAGCAACACCACGCGTGCTTTTTCAAATCTTCTTATAGCTTTTACGCCGCGTTTTTACGAATGCCAATCTCTGGGATGATCTGTGCATGAATAATTAGGTCAGGCGCATCAAACAAGTGTGCAGAACGTCAAGCGCTAAATATATAGCTTTGTGTCCTTAGCGCCTCTAGTTCTTGTTCTGCATATTTATGCACTAGTTATGGTGTTCCATTGCAGACGGGGCAACTTTCAGTTTTTTTTTTTGTTGCCAATCAATGGCCTTTAAGTACTAAAGTAGACTGACCAAGAAACAGGTAGTAAGAGAAAGAAAAACAAAGGAAAAAAATATATGCATCCTACAAAGTTAAAGTAAAGGTATACATAGTTGGTGCGGAAAGAAAATGCCGAAGGCATAAGGAGAACTTAAAAAAATATGACAAGGGAAAATCATGCAAGAAAGAGGCAATGCAAACATTCGTAAGTTTGCATTGTCTCGCACACGCACATCGACGTTCATGCACACGTTCTGCCTACCGGTGTGTATGGGGTAGAAGCCCGACATTAGAGCGGCTCTAGACGGGGTGCACAAGGGCTGCACGTAATAGTTGTTCAAGATGATCCCGTCGGCCGCCAGGACGTCCAAGTTTGGAGTGGGGATTTGCGGCGAGCCGTGGAAGCTCACGTCGTCCCAGCCCTGGGTGAGCAAAGGCGCGTGGTCACCGGCAGTTCTTCACTGGTGCTGCGGAAACTGAGCTAACTGCACAGGACGAAGAGAGCGGAGCGTAGGCACGCGGTGTTTAATGATTCTAGGCGAAAGGTACGATTACCGCTAGCCGCGCGGCACCGTTCTTTCAAGGCAAGTGGAACAACGTGAGTTTTAGGAAATGTCGTCGCTTAGAAGCGTGCGCACTTACCGAGTTTGCGAGTAACAAAAAAAAATCTTTTCCCTTGCTCATTTAGGGCACTCAAAGTCTGGAACTTATAATTTTAGGCAGCAACCCGCGTACGGGCAGTGGAGCCGCGCCTTTGATAATGAGAAAACAGTTTGGACAAGCACGTGCAACCGTGCCTAATGAACACGCGAATTGAAAACTGTGTGGTGGTGCTCATTAATTATTCGCCAGTCCAGTCTAGCGTTAGTCCAAATAAAAGGAGAAATGAAGGGAGATTATGCATTTTGCATACCTAATACATTGCTTGAGGTCTTTTGTTTATCTTCAGAGAAGCTCGCACTCTTCTATCGGTTTTGTAAGACGAGTGGACCTCGGCTGTTAGTTCAATGAATTAGTCCTGTACACCTTAATATTCAAACTGAAGTATATCTCTTCGCCCTTTTGAATTGGGAAAGCACTGTCAACAAGATCCATATATACGAACCAGATCATCAGCCAGAATGAATATAATGTTCGGTGGCATTTTGGAAGCTTTTGATAGCCATGGCAGCAGAACAATGGAAAGCAGAGATGAGGTAACAGTCGGCACCTGTAGAAAAGAACGAGAGGTGACATTGATACTTTTCAAGCAGACTTGTCTCTGCAAGACTTGCTGGCTGTCCCATTGCTAGACACAGTTACAGCGTTTACAGGCCTGACTCATGAAATACTCACTAGGTAGCTTGCTTATTTTCCTTTCTAAAATGTGCACTGATAATATCTACATTTCGCGCGTGAACCCAAGCAATGCTTTCATTGGGGGTGTACTGTATACTGATGCGATTAAGTGCAACCTTCCCCCCCCCCCCCCCCCCCCCGATTAGCACACATAAGAGATTAACCAGCCAACTTGTCATAATTTTGCGGAAAGTGGCCCTGTATTGTCACGTTTGATTTGCGTAGTATTTACGGTACAGACAGTTAACATAGGATGCGTTGTCGAGAAGGGCAGTGTCGTCACAGTGCGCAGTGCTCAGACCTTTAAGTCACGCTTACGCCACTATGCTTGTGAGAAATATAGCCGTGTGTTAGTTACTTCTCAAAATGGTTCGACTTGAAACACAGTGATGAAACGAACCTCTGTTGTCATCTCTGCTGTGTTTAGACTGGGGCTTTCTTCGCCGGTGTAACGCTGTGGATGTCGTGCCGAGCACTGACGTACGCTCAGTTAAGTAACGGCAAGCCCTTACTGGAATCAAGTATGCACATCAAAGCGCGCGCCGGTGACAGATGCGTGGAAATGTGTCGCCCGAAGCGCACGGTCGCGCCTAGGCAAGTGGCCAGTCTGTGCATACAAGACGCATCTACGCAGGTGACATGGTGACCCTTTCCGATAGCATGGCAAATAAGGTCAACACTATCTTTCTGGGATTCGGTCAGCATATATATGTCGTGCAAGGCTGCGCGGGTATCGTATCGATTCGGTTCTTTTCGTTGGCCGTTGTTTCTATACTGAATGCGCGCGTAGCTTGATCTTACGTGTTTTCAGCTGTTATGAAATGGAGGGCAATGTAGCTTCTGTCAGCCTCAATTCCTACATTTAAGCATGGAAAGAAAGAAATGAAGAAAGGAAGGAAGGAAGGAAGGAAGGAAGGGAGGAAAGAAGTAAATGGCATGCGCTCAGCAGGGCGGAGCGGAATATTGGCGTTCGCTTTCGAGCATTTCTCTGCTGAATGAGCTTAACAGGTATCTTGGTGAGCTGAGAGATGGGGTACGAGCATGACTGCGGTGGCCGATATTAGGTGCGAGCGAAACCTCAATTTTTTTTTATTGTTTCACGTATATCGTTGTGGTATAAACTTAGCTATCCTGAATTGGGGGGTGGCTGTAATGCAATAATTTGGCACTGCCGTATTCTGCGCATGTAAATGCGGGAACATCCCTACCGGCACTAGGTGTGCCGTGAACAGTAGCCTTGCGGAATCCACTGACGTCGCCACTGGCAAGGCCCCTTGACCGATGTGCTTTCGTATGACGGTAATTAAGCCACATCTTAAAGAATTGAAATTCGCATACAAAATTCAAATCAATACAGCAATAATGGAAGATTGCGCTTGAGCCAAGCGACATGTTTATCTGCTTGAATGAAGCGTTTACGGGTGATACCTCGTGCTTTGCACTCAAAAACAAATTTTATATTTGCATAAAATTTATCAAGAAAACATGCTTGTTGATCTTTGAATATTACTGCCCGCGCTTGTTGGCCCACCATAGCACTTCAGCTTGCATCAGGGCTAGGAGGAAAATTACCTGCTGAAATTTTCACTAACGAGGTTGCTTTCGAGGCAGAAAGTCAGCTGGCTGGTCGAACGAAAATATTGGCAAGAAATATGAGTTGAGCGCTGATGAGATTGTGTCCTAAATGTGGCAGAAGTTTAAGTAGATGGTATTACTCTTGAAATCTAATTATTTCGTGATGTTAATATTAAGGAATGTATTATTTCATATTCATATCGCTAGGCACAAGCAGATATGACAGCATGGTGGGACGGTAAATGAAGATGCCTTCAAAGGGTCAGACAGCGGTAGACATTTACTACTTCGAAGATTAAGACCTGCTACTTTAATTCCTGCAACGAATGCCGACGGTAGATTTGGATGCCTTTTCTCATTCGTGTTCTGCCGTAAGAAGGCCTATCTTCTTGGTGTCGCAAATATGACTCACAATGCTACTGGCGGCATTCATATACGCAGAGAAAGAAACACTGATTTTCATGCACTTTGATCTTTTCACAAGTGGCGCAAACTAGCGTAGTTTGCAGCTTCGGCCGGTGCTACTGTGATAATAATGCGCAGCGCGTTATGCCTACAGCACTAAAAGTCCGGCGGTGAAGCGAAAGCTAAAATAAATAAAAAATTTCTTGCGTGTTTAAAAGTAATGCCCATTTTCGTTTGCTTTCATTTGCAGACATATTTCTGAATGCCTAGAGTATCGACGAGGATGTCGTATGCTGCGAAAGCACATAAATCATCCTCCATGGCAGAAAAGACGTATTCAGTGTCGTTGTAAGCTTCTAGTCTAGAAAAAAGGTTTGTAATTTATTGAAGTCAACATTTCTTACACTTCTGTGAGCCTGTACACCCAAGACGAAAACGCAATCCCAAAAGTAAACAAGATCAAAATCCTCGGAATGATCATTGAGGCCAACGGAGCTAACGGCGAAACCGTGAGGAAGATCGAAGGCAAAGTCACCAGCGCCACGACTCATAAAGAGAATAACCAATAGACATGCGGGCATGAAGGGAGAAAGCGTCATTCGACTGATCCACTCATTCGTTGTCAGCCACATCGCCTACGTAGCCACCTACCACAACTGGTACGTCGCGGAAAAGAACAAGATCAACACGATCATAAGGGAAACTTACAAGATAGCCCTGGGCTTCCCGGAATCGACGAGCACCGAGCTCCTGGCTCAGCTGGGCATATACAACACCCTAGAAGAAATAGCCGAAGTACAACGCATCTCGCAGCTCGAACGCCTGTCGACCTCCACGACGGGAAGGTACATTAGGAACACGCTCGCCATAACGTACCACAACCAGCACGGCCAGAAAATGCAAATCTCCAACAAAATCAGAGAGACCATTATGGTGGCAACCATCCCAAGAAACGTGCACCCCGATTACAACCGAGGTAGAAGAAAGGCAAGAGCCGAGGCTCTGCTCCGTTCATTCGGCAGGGACAGAAATGCGCGCTTTGTCGACGCAGCCGAGTATGCGAGCGGCCAAAAATACACCGCCGTAGTCATAGACGCAGAGTCAAAAATCAAAACCACATGCAGTGTATGCACCAAACATTCGGAAATAGCGGAGGAAGTAGCGATTGCGCTGGCACTCACAGAACAAGAATGCGAAGTCGTACTAAGTGACTCGCAAACGGCAGTAAAGAATTATGCCAAAGGTCGAATTTCCAAGGAAGCCCTGTACATTCTGGCCAAAGCGGGCAGATCCAAAACCGCGAGCTCGAGGATCATATGGTTCCCCGCGCACGTCACCACGGAAGGCGACGCGCTCCCGAATCTAAACGAGACGGCGCACCGGACGGCGCGAGACATGACCCGTCGCGCAGAACAGGGCAACGCCTCTCGCACGATAGCGAACGCTTCTCGAGCACAACGGGCAGGCTCACCAGATACAACGACATAACCAGTGCATATTTGAACGCCAGAAGGATATACCCACCGCCGAGTCCCCAATTGAACAGGAGGCAGGCCGTCGCCTGGCGACAACTCCAGACGAACACCTTCTTTAATCGATTCCGTCTGAAACGTAAATTCCCAGATAAGCATCAGGGCGACACGTGCAAATTGTGCCAGGAAAGACCAGCAACACTCAAACACATGCTGTGGGAGTGCAACGTAGTTATAGGAGGGATGGCAGTTACTCCGGAGACCCTGTCGTCGAGGTGGGCCGCCGCTCTGCGCAGCTCAGACCTCGGAATCCCGACGTGGGCAGTCCAGCAAGCCCGTGAGGCGGCGTTGAGGCAGAACCTTGACGTTCCCCCGTGGAAGACCTGAGCCCGGGTCACGTTAAACCTTGCCGGACGTACAAGAAAGTTGTATCCATCCATCCATCCATCCATCCGTCCATCCATCCATCCATCCATCCATCCATCCATCCATCCATCCATCCATCCATCCATCCATCCATCCATCCATCCATCCATCCATCCATCCATCCATCCATCCATCCATCCATCCATCCATCCATCCATCCATCCATCCATCCATCCATCCATCCATCCATCTTTGAGCCGACTACAAGGAACGCTGCTCATTTGTGTTTAGAGGTGGGTCAGCCTCAGATGCCAGTTCGACGGCCACATATTACGTGCTGGCGTATGAAATAAGAAAAAATGCTGACTCTTCCGTAATCGAGAGTAGATGTAAGCATTAAATGGCAACCGGCAAAGCAGATTGGTTGGAGATTATACTAGCCACAATCTCAATATGGGTGTAATGCATGTTCGCGGCGGCACACCCCACCACACTGCACCGAACCACACCGCACCTCGCCATACTGTGCACTATTCCATATGGACGCTGCCCAGCTGGAAGAAGAAAAGCTGCTGAAGGCGGCACGACAGGGGGAGAAACGTCAGTGAGACAGAGCGCACTGCCCAGCGAGAAGAAAAACGTGTTTTAAGGAGGCACTTTTCGACGGAGTGTGGCGCCATCTCTTGAGGCGACACAATACCTGCGCCGCGATACTCACGGACCGTTGGCGTTCAAAAGAGCCCAGGTGACCAAAAGGGCATAAAGATGATCATTGAAGTGAATGGTGCCCTGTATCTGCCTTTTGAACGTCACTATTGAAAATGACAAATAAGTCTTCAGTGTACTAGAAGTTACAGCTTGAGTGATATTGTGAACAAGCATTAGGAAGAACTCGGAAGCAATATTTTTTGTAACTTGTTTGGGCACTAATTAGCGTACGTAATGTGGTCCTGTACAAAGGGTTGGGGGACAGAGGCTGCATTTTCTTAAGTTTTGACTGGCTGCCCGGATGACCTCGTTTTATTCTCGCAACCTGCCCGGATGTTCTTGTTTGAGTGCCCGAATAGCGGCTTTGGCTTCTGGCTCAAGGCCACTTGAAGGCCGCCGACAATGGGAGCTAAAAGCATTTCATGCTTGATAACATTGATCCCCACGTCATATTCTGGTCGTCAGGTCCGTTTGAAGTTGATATGGAACCATATTGGAATAACGAAAAATGAGGTAACGGAGCAGAATGGCTGCTGCGTCACTTTGAACAACCTTCCATAGCGTTTCCTGCAGCAGATGCCGCAGAAACACTTCCTGGACTGATACGTAAATTATCTAAGGCCATGTGCTTTAAGGGATGGATGGATGGATGGATGAATAAGTTTCTTAGACCTGGCAGTGGCCCGCTGCGCGGGCCACTCCCACGTCGTGACAGAGCGGTCATGCCCCTCCGTCGTGTCGCGGGCCCGATGGACAGCCCAGAGCTGTGCTTCAAGATCTGAGCTGCGTAGAGCTCGGTCCCACTTTTCCTTGGTGGTCTTGGCGCCCGGGCGCCAAGGGAAAACCACAGAGCATGTGAGCAAGGCTAGCTACATCTTTACAAAAGCGACACGCATTGGGAGGGTGCGAGTCCGGAAAGATTTTGTGCAGGAAGGCCGGGCATGGATAGGTGTCCGTCTGAAGCCGCCTGTACGTGACTTCATGTGCTTTATTGAGTGCTTTATGCGGTAGCGCCATGGTTCTCTTGACTAAATAATAGTACTGGGTGAGATCGTTGTAACGAAGGGGTCGCGCTCGCTCTCCCATCCTACCAAGAGGGAGTCCGGGCTCGCACGGCTAGTTAGGTCTCGTGCGTCCTAGTGTGCCGTCTCGCTGATATTAGGGAGCGGACCCTCTAATGGTCCCATGTGTGCCGGGAACCAATTGATCTAGTGTGGGGTGAGGTGTTGAGTACCAAATATTCTGCCGACGGTCGGGGATATGCTCCCTGTTCCGAAGGACAGAATTGCCCTCTTGGAGTCGCAGTATACCAAGCTTTTATCGTCTTCTAGGAGTGCAAGGATGATGGCCGCCTGCTCGGCCACCTTAGGACTATCAGTGCGGACCATGCACGTGTTGATTACCGTGCCATCTTTGTTGACCACCGCTGCTACATAGGCTCGTCTGCCAGGATATTTGGCTGCGTCCGTAAAGCAGCATGCTTTTCCTGAGACGACTGCCTGTGGAGGAGTGTTTTGGCTCGAGCAAGTCTCCTGTCGATGTCGTGCTCTGGGTTCATATTCCTGGGCAGAGGGGCTGCCCTGATCTTTTTTCTCTGGTCAGGTGTTAGCCCGTGGCTGTTACACTCGATCTCTCGAGGCGCGACGTCGATTTCTCGTACGATCCATCTGCCCACAGGTGTGCCGGACAACCTTGGTGATCTGTGCCCGTTCATGTGCCTCCGCAATCTCGCTCAGCGTGTTGTACATGCCTAATGCATCCAGTGCCTCCATGATAGTGTGCATGGGTAGATCCATGGCTCTCTAAGCGACCTTATGCAGGAACGTTTCAAGCTTGTCTCTCTCCACTTTGGTCCAATTGTGCATGGCCGCGATGTACACGAAGTGACTGATTACGAAGGCCTGCGCCAGTCTAAGCAAGTTTTCCTCCTTGAGCCCGTGATGCCGGTTGACCACTCGTCTTCAGTAGGCGTGTGACGTTCTCGGCCTTCGTGGTGAGTTTAGCGACTGCGATGGTGTTCGAGCCATGAACGGACGAAACCGTCTCTCATGTGCAATGTAGGGCCCCTTCATTACAATTATTCTCAAGCCTCAACATCCAACGGGCTTTATTGACACAGCCATACAACGTCTATATGTCGCGGTCAACAACGCGCTTCACTTATTAATCACATACTCGAAAGGTCACCTGCAGATTGCACTCATTGTGACACCCCAGATGCTACTGTAGAGCATAGCCCCGTTTAATGTCCACAATTTGATTAGCATCCAGACAACCCCTGAAAAGCGAGTGCTAGTTTCGGTTTCAAGGAACATACGCGCTCCAAGCGGTTGCCGGACATCCTAACTTATTTTTCATTTCTATTTTTGTGTATGTTAAACTGGGCGAAGAACGGGAAGGGGCTGTGTTCGTGCGTCCGTCGAGCTTACCTCCGCTCACCCATGCCACTCGCTCACCGATATCACAAGTCACATCGTGCTTGGTCATCGGCTTCGGTTGTCATCTCAAGTATGAAGATGGGAAAGATAAGACAGAGAAGCTTGATCAGGCGTTCAACGAACGGAAGGAGCAGGAAACCAGGTCAGCCAAGCATTAGACGAAGATGGCTAATCGAGGCGTCACGTGGGCTGCGCGGCTCTGTGGTGTTCTAACAGCGGTAATTCCAGTTCTGCGAAGTTTTTCGGGTTTCCTAATGACAGCAGGGAAGCACAACTATTTCATTTTACTTTCTGAGCAGGTATTCCGTTTGCATGAGTAAACCAGCTCTGCGCAAGCCTGAGTGGACTGACATAGGAGCAGTGTCGCTCGACCCATTCGTCGCATAGAGTAACATAGTAAGCGACAAGAGTCGACACTCTAGCCGTTTCACGGCCGAGCTACGGAGCTTCGCCGATTCCTCTTGGTGGCCGAGCACATCAAGAAAAATGCGGCTGTGGCTGCGGCTGCGACTAGCAGCTTGACAGGCGGCACGACCACTGGGCACGACCAATGGCACGACCCAACACGATACGTTCATTTGAGGGATCGCCAGTCGTTTGTGCGCAGGCTTGAGTAAGAGTGGGTGCGAGAGAGAAAATTTGGGGGCTTTTTCTCCTTGAGTATATGGCTCTGCCTTGGTACTACGGAGGAGGTTTCTTAGCGCATGTTGTAGGCTGTTGTTCCTAGGTGTTCCGGCACTGCGGAGTGGGGTCGAGTTAGTTTACACTCCGACGCTGGCTGCCGGCGTGGTAAAATGGCGAAGCAGCAGGCACTGGCACCCGATTTGGCGACCGCTGTGTCGGACAGACTGTCTCGCACCTGCTGCGTTCGTTCTAAGTCTGTCGTGGTGGATCATAGCTTTCTCGCGCCTTACAGCCTATGTACCTTGTAAATAACATGTTTCTGTGGGAGCAGTAACGACCGTGGTAGACCCCGGGCCGCATAGATTGAAAATCTAGAAGGCAGAGCGCCTTAGCAATTGCGGTTGAACGCAAGTGGCCGGAAGGCCGCCGGTGACGATGGGTGACTCAGCACACCAGCGCCGCAGGCGCGAGAAAGGGTGTCCGAGGTACCTTCAGAGGCAAAGTTCTGAGCGTCACAAGTTGGCGGCTGAACGTATTTATATTTATTCAATCGTGTTTTTTTACTAATTGTAACAATGTGTCATTATCTCGCATTATTGGTGGCGCCTCCAGGACACCAAAGCGGCAACGGGGACAGCAAAGCTAGAACCCGAACTAGCTGGTCCGTGGGTTGGCGCTCGCCGAGGCCTGCGCGTGCCAGGGCTGTATCGCAGACAGCCAGTTTTTTTTTTAAAATCCGAACACCCCCTGGCACGCTTCGGCCTTCGCGGCCCCAACCCACGGGCCGCCCTGCTTGCAGCTTTGATCCCCCCGCTACCCCTTGTGTGCCCTGGAGATCCTGTGCCGCCTGCTTTATTATAAACTCAGGTGCTCTTCTAAGGCCTCCGCTTGCCGGTTACATGTACCCTCCTGGAGCAGTGTTTGTAAACAATGCAATCTATTGTCGCGACTAAAAAAGCGGCCCGCGACTTATACAACACCAGTCAGAACCTTTCCCCTTCAGACACAGTGATCACCAAATGGGGCGTCCGCGCCCACTACCTCACCACGCTGGCAGCCAGTGGCGGAGCGTAAACAATCTTGATCGCACTCCGCAACGCCGGCATGTCTAGGGGACAAGCGCATACAACACGCGCTAAGAAACCTGCTCCGTTGGTCCTAGGCAGAGTCATATATTTAAGGAGCAGAAGCCCCCAGATTTTTTCTCTCGCTCTCGCTCTTAATTGCGCCTGCGCACACACGACTGGCGATCCTTCAAATGAACGTCTCGTCGACCCAACATGTGCGAAGCCTAGTCAGACCGTGCCGCCGGGCTCTTTCTGTTAAGTGCACCTGAGCATCGTCATCGGGTTTTTCTGCCAGCGTCTGCTTCATCGCCCTTTCATGGTAAGGCCACAACAAATTCTTTTGCGCGTTGTTACGACTTATTCTCCTCGGATTTCGTTATGTCACTGTTAGCCGCATGAACGAGTGACGGCGGCCTTGCAGCCATGAACAGCTGCTGCCCATTTGCAACGCTGACTTTCGTTTCGCATTCTTCTTTTTTATGCGCAGCGATGAGCGGTGATGCTAGCGATAACAGCGACGCGGCAGCGTCCGAGCTGCGAGGCACGTTCGATACAATGATGAAGTTAGAAAATAAAATAAAATGGTTCGTTAAGAAACGCGGCCTATGAACACATGCCATTCGGGGCAGAGAGCTTTATGTTACGTGCAGCGACTGCTGAAAAAGTCCGGTGCTCTACTTTTGCCAAAGAAATGTAGCTATTTCCAAAGCGGTACATGTCCAATATCTGCAGTATGGCAATGATGCGCTCTCTCTCAACCTCTGTAGCAGGCTATGCGCACTTGAGCGTTGTTAGCTGTTCTACATCGGGCTCAATGATACGTGTTTTCATGTTTTATTGTGTACGGAGTCGTTACCGTAGAAAGTTCCTTGTTTCTTCTCATTTATAACAGTGCTTCCTTAACCATAAAAAATACGCATTACATGAAGGAACGCAGCATCTCCATTATAAAGCTTTTCAGGCTCCAGTATTGCTTATACGAAGGAACGTAGCGTCTACATTCAATAGCTTTGAAGCCGCCAGTATTGCTTACCTTCTGTCTGTCATTCTACGTATTGCAGGAATCTCCACCATTTCCTCAAAATACACTGTACAACCAAAGGACATCATGCACACACGAGGGCAGAATTCCAAGTATCAGAAGACGATTGCAAGGCTTCGAATACAGCAGGTGAAGACCCCAACACAAAGTGCTTAATTGCAGCTGTTTAATGACGGACACACTGGCTTACAGTCATTCGAGAGGAGGATGTTGGTGCGTGCTCAATTATTTTTGCAGCCATTTTAATTCGGCACGCAACCATTCACATAATTTTGCTACCTTAATTACCCTCCTTCGCAGAAGTACAAGAAAAAAAAACGTCATATCTTTTCCTTCTAGAACAATCCCATTTTGAGCAAATTAATTTCTGGCGTGTATGTGCAGCTTTTTTTTATTATCCGGATAGTTGCAACACGTATTCTATGTGTTTTGCTTGTGCAAAGTTATTGCCATCACGCCAATGATTTCAGACTATTCTCCATTATACCTGTGTCACACGACCACTTTCGATCGCGATGAAGTCCGATCCGGATCGAAGTTCTCGACTGCTGTGGCTCCATCGCACAGCTTGCGCAATGGGACCAATCGCGACCGAGATATTCAAATCGGATTGGGTTTGACCGCGTACAAAAGTGCGCCGTGTGACACCCATATTGCGTTTCGCTGTTTCCTCCCGTTTTCATGTATCTGCCTCTTACAATCTTGCTGCAATAAATTGTTGTCCGCTATTTTCGTGTTCTTGACTGTGCAGCAAGTTTGTTTATATTTAAGGAACGTGGCACATTTATTTACGATACACCTTTTGGCGTGAGTTACTAGACGTACAATATCCTAAGCGATAAAGTTCTACTTCCTCAACAGTTGGAATGATTGTTGCGCTAAGTTACAGCTTGAAACATCAAACATGATTTTAAATGAAGCCAACATGAAGTGAAACACCCTTGTGCGCTCGTCGTCACAACATATGAACAGCGGCACAAGTGCCTGCATGAAATCACTCGATTTAAGAAATGTTATGGGTCCCCCAAAAATAAGAAAAAAAAAACGAAACTGAAATCAGGGCCTGCGAGATTCGGAGGCGTGCGCGACCATCTTGGAGGCTGGTGCGTTTCGCCGATTCCGCTGAGAGCCAAAGTCGCCCGCAGGCGTCTATGGGAGTGTCCATTCTTTACGTTTACTATTTTACTCTATCTTCGTCGTGACTGCAGCCCATCTGCTGTCGGTGACTTGTACTTAAGGGCTTGAAGAGGCTTGAGTGCCCATGTTTGTTAGGCTATACATTTTGCGCATTCTTTACTTTGTCGACACATACAGCCAACGCTAACGAAAAAAATAAAGACACAGCTGTGATGTTTTATCAAATTTCAAGAGCAATGACGGCAAAAGCTTGCACGCACGTAATTTCTTGTTGCGTTTTGATGCACGACTACAAAGATATCGCACGGAAGAAGGTTTAAGCTCTCTGTTTTATCTGAATTTTGGAGCGTAGACGGTACCATACGCTCAGTTACCTTGCTTTAGGCTCAGCTTCGGTTTGTTTTTGAGCACCTGTATTATACACGAGGCGCATTATTATTTGTTTTGCCAGCAAAATGTGTTTAATAGTACCAGTAATACAAGTATAGATTGCTTATTGATAATTAAGTACGAACTGGTAATCCTCCTTGCGATGAAGAGTGCTATTAAGTTTTTTTTAAGAATGGTTGGTTCCTTGCGTTTCTGTTGTGTCAAAATATTGTCCTAGTACTCGCCATGCTTTTCTATATATATGAGTATGACGAAAAGTATGACGACAGGCAGATTATATGCGTTTGTAAGCGCTATTGAAATATGCTCCCACACTCGGCATGTAGTTCAAGTAATTCGAGCAATTATAGGCTACTTCCTGTTCATGCAGATGCATGTAGCCAGTTTAAAATTCTGTGGGTCCTTACTTCTCATTCTGTCAATGAAGTACATGTATTGTACTTTACCTTCTTTCTATAAGCCACAATATGTGTTGCCGTGACAACATACGTGATAGTGTTATGAACTCATCAGTGACGTCAAGAAGGCATTGTTTTGTTTGTGAATTATTTCCATTTGGATATCCGGCAACCACCAGTGGTGGGAGCGGCACTGCCACCGCATTCGCCTTGGGACGGAGTGTCCCAAGGGAGGTATAGGGAGTTTCCGCACCCTGATCCGGAGACCATTCGTGGTCATCTGGGCGTCTCACGTAGACGTCTATTATTGGTGATGGAAGTGATTCGACCATGGTTCTGTCTCTATAAAAATGGTAGACAAGCCTAAAGTGATCTCGATCTGAACAGTGAGCTGATTTGTGAGTAGTGCTGCACAATCTACGGGATGTATTTTTATTCTGTCGTTACGACGTGGTGACCTTATCGTGCATATAACGAGATTTTTCTTGTTTAAACCAATTGTGATGGCTTTTAACTTTTTTTTTCACTGAGATCTATATTTTTCTTTCTTTAGTGATTCTGAGACAGGCAGGCTCTCAAAGTAGTCAAACTTCCCGATTTATTGGAGTTAATAAACAAGAATAGAGCTATTTATACAAGAGTTCCGGATTTTCACAAAGGTGTCCAGTTTTCGGTTTGAAGATGGTATTGCGCGTATATAAGCTAATCTAATTTTGTTTCCTGGTCACAGGGACGCAAATTCCTTAGCGCGTGTATATACAATACATTGTTTCCGTCCCAATATGTAAACTTCCATGTTGCAATACCAAATGAAGACTTGCCTATCCTAGTCAAGGCAGCCACTCCTGATGCTACCTAGAGAAAAGTAAAATAGGTACAAGCGCGCTTCGGCCTGGCCGTGCCCGTTACAAAATTAAATGTGCGCGGCAACTACATGAGGTTGAGGCGCTTGGAAGGACACCCACATGACAGGAAGTTGCCGGCGTGAGACAGCCAGACTCCTTTTTTATTGTGCTCACAAAGGTTTCGAGGAAATCTTGAAGAAGTAGGCTCACTTCCCAAGAGCACCATCCCCAAAGAAAGCCGAGCGCTAGGCCAGGGTATACGCTTGTGTCTATTTGAACCATTGGATGCCGGGTGGCGGTATATAGGGATCCACGGCCTCCTGCAGCCGAGGCGGGCGCTGTACCGATGTGGGCCATGGCTGAGTCCTAGGCGGCGTTGGTTTGACTTCCAAGAAAAGCGATACGCATTGAAGAAACGCTGGACGACTTTATTGGTGCGAGCCGGCCGACAATGCCTACACTGCTCTGACTGCACCGACAGTGCTTGTAGACCCTCTAGGGGATATAAAATAGAGCACGTTTTCCTCCTCAAACGTATGCAGTGTCATGTCGAATCTGACCAGCCAAATCTGCTATGGAAGTGTTCCAAATACACAATGAACAATCCCTATGTCTCTGACGTCTGCCACTCAAGAAGCCCATCACGTACTTTTAATGCGTTAGCATGAGGAATGTCAAAGTCGAAAGAATGGTGTATGTGTGTTAAGTGTCGGAAGCCAGTTACGTGGTAGAGGTAGAGTGGATTGGATAGCTTGGAAGATAGTGTGTGTGTGTATGTATGTATGTATGTATGTATGTATGTATGTATGTATGTATGTATGTATGTATGTATGTATGTATGTATGTATGCATGCATGCATGCATGCATGCATGTATGTATGTATGTATGTATGTATGTATGTATGTATGTATGTATGTATGTATGTATGTATGTATGTATGTATGTATGTATGTATGTATGTATGTATGTATGTATGTATGTATGTATGTATGTATGTATGTATGTATGTATGTATGTATGTATGTATGTATGTATGTATGTATGTATGTATGTATGTATGTATGTATGTATGTATGTATGTATGTATGTATGTATGTATGTATGTATGTATGTATGTATGTATGTATGTATGTATGTATGTATGTATGTATGTATGTATGTATGTATGTATGTATGTATGTATGTATGTATGTATGTATGCATGTATGTATGTATGTAGCAGGTCACCGTCAGTGCAACTGCCGGGGACTTCTCGAAGACGCAGTGTGTGTTTTGAGTGAGCTCCTGGACAGCACTTTGCGATGGGGTGAACGCAGTTTAAATGATGGATCCAGGGCTTCAAAGAAGTGCAACGCAGTGCTAAATCATTTATCTGGCATTTAGCGCTACATTGCCGCTGAATAGTTTTCCCACCTCAGTCTAACGCGCAAATGTGCGCTATTTTTGGCCCCTTTTCACCTCTCTGTCTTTCTTGTTAGTAAAATCTCTCTCCCTGCAATGTTACTTTGAGGTAGCGCACTTCGCCGTCAGTGTCATTCGCAAGCTGTCAGACAGAAATATTTCTAGGCATTTGCTCTGGAATGCATTTGCCAGCGAATGTGTTAAAGGCACTCACACTTTGCTGCTATGAAGCGTGCAGCCTCGCTAGCAGTTCTTCAATATTAATCGCTTCGTTTCATTCGGATTTGTTGCTTCTCACGGGCGGTTCATTAAGCGCGACCATTGCTCTCTTGTCGATCGCTCCAATGGCCCGTGTGGATCGGACGCTGTACGCAATCCCCAGGCGTGTCTGTGAACACCTGTACACTTCATTAGCGTCCTGTCTGTCTCTATCCATTCAATGAAGTTGAGCAAGAACTGAGGCGCATCGATATGAGAGATGATCTTTTTGCTTGATGCCGTTTTTGTGTCCAGCGCTGTTAGTCATACGGATTTTGCCGCAAGTTATTTTTTTTATGGCATTTTTGTCTCGCGAGTGAGTAGTTCGGACACGCCACTCACCGCGAAGGGCACGGCGCCAGGAAGCGCACGTGTAAATTTTTCAGTTAGAAAATGCGGGAAGCTAAGATACAATATAAGTAAACTTATACTAACCCATAGAGTGCAGGCTACAAGTAGTTGAATTATAGAATACCTTTGCAGAAATAAATGTGAGCAACGCTTGAGCTGGCGATACTGCTCGGCAAAGTGAACTCGTCGAAATTGTAGCCTTGAGCTCATCGAATGTTCGATTTTAGCTTTAGGAACGCCAGTACAGCACTTCAACTGAAAAGGGAAAACATGGGGAAGGCGGGTGATGGTAGGCGGGAGTTCTCGTTTTGTCCATTGTCTTGAACGGAAAAAGGTTACATAAGCGCAGTTATTGGTGTATCCGTACTTTTCGGTTTCAAGCTAATCATCAGTTTAAAGAATTCGCTACAGATATGCTTTATTGCTGCATCATTGCATCTATGATTGCAGAAGGTGACTGTTTAGGGATGTGAGTGTCGAGCAAGTGTTTGAGGCTCCTTCACGCTAACAAAATCCAACGTTTGAAGAAGCACACAAATAAGGTGATGATTCATCTATCGTCCAACCATATAATAACTGGCTCACAGTCAGTCCGTCATCAATCAATCAATCAATCAATCAATCAATCAATCAATCAATCAATCAATCAATCAATCAATCAATCAATCAATCAATCAATCAATCAATCAATCAATCAATCAATCAATCAATCAATCAATCAATCAATCAATCATAACATTATATTTAATGAAAACGCCATCTATACAGTACACGAAAGCACATACGCAAGCATTAAATGCTTAGTGTACACTGCATCACCTTTATTGCCTTCACGGCACTCGCTGCATTTCATAGCAGCAACTGCGAATATGTGCTGACGCTCATAGCCGGTTCGAAAGAGCACTGGCATGCAGATTCATGAATCGTGCCAAATTTTGTTCACTTTGGTTTATTTGCTTCTCTTTTTTAACTGACGAGTGGGGTTGAAGGATACATTGCAGGACGAGTGGAGTCTACAACAACAAAATTATATAACGTGATTCTCTGCTATATTGGCAAGGGCCTGTGTAGCCGACGATACTCCAGAGAACTAGGATGGCACCTATAGCTAGCAGCGCCTTTGTACATTTTATGCTTGAAAATTCAAACATATTCGTAGCCATTCACTACAACACTTTGGTTTAAGTGGCGATAATTCAAGGCAGCTTCTTCAAATTACCTTCGCAGTTTTTTTACGTTATGGCGTTGTGGCCAGGTTTTATACTCTGAGAATGTGTTCGTGAGTGACGTTTTACTTCTTCCTGCCGCGTAACTGGAAAGCATCGCTTAGATTAAGAAAGTTTGGCGTTCCTTTGAGACAGGCATCCAATGAAAGATACATTTCGCGTGACTTTTTCAGTAAACCAACTCTTTATTAATTTTTCTGGTCGGCATACATGAATTGGAGTACGAAGCAAGTTCTGAAGCCTGAGCATGGCTCTTGTGTTAAACACTGCAGTGCTACTCAAGCAGCACCACTTCACTACACGTATACAGTACGTAAACACACAAATGTAAAAAAAAAGGAAAGTTAGGCTTGATTTGCCTTGAGAAGCGCATGCAGATGGAAACAGAAGAAACTTCAATGACTGCGTGACATTCTTAACGAAGAAAACGAAAGCATAATGTCACAGATGTTGGTCCAAAAGTTTTGATGTGCGACTGCTGCACGTAATGCAACAAGAACTCACTTTTGTCGACAATCTTGAAACAAAGTTGAGAGCGACGTTAAGATCCCAACCAGCTGGTCTGCACCATCTTGTAAGAAATGTTACTGAACGTCTATGCGCTATACCTCGCGCAATCGACGGAAATCTCCGAGTTGTTCATGTAGACCATGTGCCGAAAAATGGCATATATCTCTCAGTCCTTTGCATGAGTTATGAGTTATGTTACGTTTGAGTTAGTAATGCTAAGGTTATGTTGTAGTTATGAGTTATGCCACATGTCAAGAGAAACGATTTGTGTTTAACAATAATAACTTGAACACAGCTTTCGAATTTTTGTTGTATGTTCCTATTCCCACAGGTGTTTTGTAGAAATAATGCAGCCGAAAAGTTTAGTTTTGTCCCGCCTAAAGAAGATCGATCGCAAATCAGTTCTTCTCTTGGCAAAAAAAGAAAAAGATCTAGCGAGCGAGATAAGACGTATTACACATGTTGGATCTGATAAAGGGTGTGCAGCATTGTTTTGCTTGTCACGTCTAAGGTTGTTGCAGAGAATCTGCTTACGAGTACCGCTATCAATTTAAGGTCGCGTCTTGCGTATTCCTTCCCACTGAATGACCTTGGGCCGACTCGAACAACGGCTCTGACGCCGCTAAAACGCGTTTGAAATGAACACACAGAGGATGGCAATGCCAGCTCGACCATGGCAGCTTCACCTATCAAAACGTCAACCCGGCTGATTTCGGAGGTACCTGAACACGATGCAACAAGGCTTTCACGGCCTGAATCGCAGCTATTGGCCTTAGGCCCCAGCTTTGGACTCTATTGGGCATGAACGCTCCGTGAAACTCAGCGCTCCAAGCATCAGTTTCTCTTGGAGAGAACGATGTCACGCTGAGCCGGTAGGAGGAAGAGCGACGAACCGATGCTTCTCATGTCCACACTTGAGGCGTTGTCGATGGCACTGCAGCTGACTCTCTGCATGAATCGGACGAGGATGTAGAATATGTCAACGTGTGCGAGCTTCTCCCCTGGACAAGCCCTTGCACCTAGGCCGAAACTTAGCAGCGGCCCGGCATCCTGACGCAGTCTTCCAGTGACGGGGTCCAGAAAGCGATCAGGCCGGAACTTTTCTGGTTTGTCCCAGAAGCGTGTGTCGTGATTCACTCCGTAGACGTTGAACAACACACCCGTGTCTTTAGGTATGGCTGCCGTGCCTGCGAAAATTGAGGAGCTTGCGCTTTACCACAGCAACTTAGGAATTTCATTTGAGTTTTGTGCGAGTTTCGTGGCTCATAATTCATAATTAAGTTCGCCGGCCTAGATTGTTATCTCCGGTTGCAAACATATCGTTATAACATACAAGCATTACAAAAGGCTGATTTTCTTAAGCATTCACAGCGTACTTCTTACTTTCCCTTATATGTAGTGGTAGGAGAGAGAGCCTCTTACAGTGAAGCTGCTAATGCGACTATAGAAGCACTGGAAAACTTTATATGCATGTTTTCATGGTGTCCTGAGAGAAGTCGACAATTCATGTAGTGTAGACTCTCTTTCAATTGCCGTTTTTATTTTTGTCGTTGTTTTCATTATTTTAGGAATGGTGAAAAACTGTGAACTTGAATACCATTAATAATACCTGAGGCAACAATCTGCCCTTTTGCAATGCTTTTTGTGCCTGCTTTGCGGTTTATTTTGGGTACGCATTCTGTCTAGTGTTGATGTCTGTTGCGGCGAAAAGTGTATGATGAAACCTCCTCATTTTCTCTACTATACAGGGGTGTCCCAGCTAACTTTAGTCAGAGTTTAAAAATCTGCAAATGGCCACGTAGCTGGACGGAACGAAGGCAGTGTTGTTTGCCCGTCGCATGGAGATACTCAAACTATATTGTTCATTCCACCTAATTAGATACTTAGGGGTTAGTTGATTAACCAACTTCTCAAATATTTTAATTAGATGAAAAGTGTGAATGAGAAAATTGTAGAGCGACATGAAAAAGTCGCGATACAGCTTTCTGTTGCTCAATACATGCTACATGAAAGTGTTTTTCCGAGCGTGAAAGAAGCCCCAAAATGCACGCAAAATCAATGCGAGACTGGCCGCTCGAGGCACTTTGCGATGCGAAAAAAAGAAAAAAGAGAAATTAGTAGTGTCTCTATGCGAATTGTTTCAGCTCAAAATCTAACTTCAACGACTTCAGTGATTAGAGCCTCCTCTTCACTGCTGACCTTTAAGTCCCCAATCTAGAGCACTGCTTGGCTTTTTTTTTATTGGCTATTGAATTGACGCCTCTAAAAGCTGCAAATAAATATACCGACACTGAAATTGGAGTATACGAGGGTGTTTTTGAACTCTTCTTCCATTAAAAGGCTGCCATCACGACCGCAAATCTAGTCCGAGCCATCTAGTCTAGCAGAGGAACGTAACATACGGTGACCCATTGGTGAAGGTCACTTCATAGAATGGTCTGCAGTGTGAATACGGCGTGCGATTGCTTCTTCTGTTGCTTTTTAACGCTATCTTTTTGATCAAGTTAACGTTGCCGCAATGTTTTGCTTACCGACTGTTGTATCTGTACTTGTCTTGTGGGGCATGCCAATCGGTGCAAAAGGATGACACCGAAACGTCTCCATCATGCAAGCCATTGTAAAAGGCAGTCTTTCTCGATCTTCGTACGCAGGTGAACTGGTTCCTATACGAATACGAGAAAATAAATTCGAGGTAGGCAAAGTCAGCTTCCGGTAAAAGGGCGTTGGCAACAGCATGTCTAAGGTCATGCAGAACGCAGTAAAATAACGAGTGTCTTGTATCAGAAGTACGGGGAGGCCGGATGAGTGGTCAGTCGTATTTAAGTTGATGCTCTTCTTTCCAAGGAATGATAATTGAAGAAATGCGAATAAAACAAAAAAAGCTTTCTGTCCTTACTTTTCTTAAGTTTTATTTGACTTTAGATGGCGGATAAAAATCGTTATTTCTAAGTGCACCAAGACTTACAAAAAAAAGAGCACGACTTACTGCAATTAACAAACACTGGTACGCGAATGCTGCCGGTAGCGTGCTTATTTTAGAGGCAGGTAACATCTGCTGTATTTTGCCGCACAGAAGTTATGATATAACAAGGTGGAAGACGCAGGTTCAATTGGGCTATAATCACCCATTTTCTATGCGAATAAAGGTAGCCTGTTCCAGCATCTCATTCTTCTCACGGGGGCTCCTAACATGGGGATTGATCATCATTCGAAAAGAGAGGTTGTTTTATAATATTTATAATATATTTGTATCTTCTATGTCAATATTAATGTGGATGACACATATTCAGGCTCCTCAAAACAGTGCTCAACACGGGAGGACGACTGGAAAATTCCCGACCTAATGAGCGTAAAAAAAATTCTTACATATATTTCTTTTTAAAAATAAATCTGGCTAACTTTTTCATATCGCCATAAGTTCAATTTCGTAACTTATTATATTATACTACGGAAGAATGTAAATGAGACGCTGCTGGACAATTGATTTAAAAAGAAAAGAATGAATGGTGTGTCCTGCGAACGGCGATCTCACGTTTTTTTTTTGTCGAATAGTACAAGTCTCTACCTGAGATGTATTGTTTCATCACCCCCCCCCCCCCCCCCCCCAAAAAAAAAAAAAAAATGAGACTGGTGAGCACAACTCGATTGGCGGTAGTCAACAGAGAGCTAAAGTTTGGCACTCAAGATTCTATGTATCCACACATTTCGACGGCATTATCTAGCAAGATAGATCTGACGACGATCTGTTTCCTTAAGGTTTTTACGTCCTTCAAATAGAAAGAAAAGGAAATCCGGCAGGATCGATCTCACGATGAGAGTCGACGTTAATGCGATTATCACTGAAGCAATGCAGCGGCACACCGTATCGCCGTCGCCGAGACGCGTCATCTACGAGACACGTACTGCAGACGGGTTCCTCTCTCGCGCTTCCCATAGAGTTTCCTACAAAATTACTAGAGGGAACTCTGGCGCTAGTGTCTACGTGAGCTACAATGGGAGCAGTTGTCCCTGCATGGGAATTATGGGAAGTACATGGATTTGCCTAAACTTCGTCCTTTTGGCTTCAAACAGCTTTGTGACTTTGTAAACTCGTCATTTTCAACAGTTTATTGCGTAATAAATAAATAAATAAACATCATTAAAATTGCCCGATGGTAGTATTCGAACACAGGGACTCTAGTACAGAAGCCAGATATTGAAACCATTAAGCCACGGATGCATGTATCGACAAGCGAATGAAATGCACTTATGAACTTATCGCGGGCATGCCAGTGCTGTGAGACGCTAGAGACGCTTGGCGCGTTTCGATTTGGGCACATACACAAGCTCAATTGTTGCAATTAATAGCAGTTGTACGCGTTCCCGGCGTCTTCTGCACTTCGAAGAATATAGATTGCGCTGAAATACATGACAATAAGATTTATGTAGCGTAATATACAAAGCCACAATAACGTTTGAATCCATAAGCACGAAGATCAGACAAATCCATGTACTTCCCATCATTCCCATGGTAGGACAACGACTGCAGTGCCAGAGTTCCCTCTAGTAATTTTGTAGGAAACTCTATGGCACTTCCCTCTGTACACGCTGCGCCATCTTGTGCCGCCGCCTGATGTCCACGCGTGGCGCCTGTGAGAATATATATTCAGACAGGGTTGTATTAGGATATTTGTGACGCGTATTCGATTCCGCCGTGTACCGGATATTTCTTTTTTTTGTCATTGAAGAGTTGCGCACACCCAGTGACACATACAGTGCCGCAAATTGGCCTCCAAGATGCTAACTGAAGAGCGGCAAATACCCAATAGCCCAAGCTGATCCGATGGTTGGTTTCGAAGGCGGTTTTCTTAGCGCTGCGGCCCAAGGTTCTACACAGTGACCCAAGTTGGTGGGAAAACGGTTACATAAACACAGAGGGCCAGATAGATAGATAGATAGATAGATAGATAGATAGATAGATAGATAGATAGATAGATAGATAGATAGATAGATAGATAGATAGATAGATAGATAGATAGATAGATAGATAGATAGATAGGTAGATAGATAGATAGATAGATAGATAGATAGATAAATAGATAGATAGATAGATAGATAGATAGATAGATAGATAGATAGATAGATAGATAGATGTCTGTCTGTCTGTCTGTCTGTCTGTCTGTCTGTCTGTCTGTCTGTCTGTCTGTAACCGTTTTCCCGCCAACTTGGGTCATTGGGAAGTCCATGGTCTAATGAGTACAGCATTGGGCTCTCGTGCTGATGGAACCGGTTTCAAAACCCACCACCGGACCATCTTGAGTCACTGGGTATGTGGCGCTGGGTAACGCGCCTCAGTGAGCATCTTTGTCACCAGCTTGGTTCATTGGGTACGTGCGACTGGGCATATGCCGCTCTTCACCGAAGCTCTTTGGTACCAGCTTGGTTAACAGTGCGCCACTTAGTATGGGGCGCTCTTCAATGGGACAAAAGACCAATGAACAAAAGAATGGGATCGAAATTGGTGGTGCCACCATAGATGGTCGAACCCATGACCATTGGGGGGAGTCGAACACACGACCTTTAGTGTTAATAAAGGAGAAGGTAATTAAGGCGTAGTTAATTAAGAATGAATTAGGGCAATAGAACCCACGACCGTTGATGGGCGAAAACAAGTAATAGGAAGTGACAACGCATTCGAATGAGAATGTCAAGTAACTTAATATCTCGTGAGCGCGCAGGCTTTCGCCTTCATTCACTTTAGCGTGTGCTAAACTGACTCAGCATTTGTTTTAAAAGGCCAATAATGCGTTCTTACCGATGCAGTCTTCAATTTCCTTTTGAATTCTCTTCTGAATCTCGGGGTGCTTAGCAAGCCTGAGAAACATCCACTGAAGCGTTGACGCCGAAGTGTCTGTGGCACCTATGAAGGAAGATTTTTGTGCGCTGATGAGAATAATTAGATAATGCGTTTTAGCAAAATTTTCGAGATTATGTATGGTAGGTGAAGATGGAAATTAAGAGCAGAGGTTCCAGTATAAAAAAAAGAGAGAAACAAGTGATTACGCTATTCACATTATCACGTCCAGACTCCTGCTGGTTAAGGACTGAAGCGAGCCATCGGTGGTGTCTAAACTAGATTTAGAGTTCCGCCGGGGCCCCTTCATTAGTTTCACTGGCAAGGCGGCATTAGCTTCAAGCCGGCGCTGAAAAAACAGTTGATCACTGAGCTTTAACTGAGCTGAGTTTCACGGAGTTGGTACAAATTACAGTGTGTAGGTTCCGCTAATAAACAAAGCTTGCACGCTGTCGAGCAGAATGTGGGAAGCGATCACTGAAGAATCTGACACGCTGTGCTGGCTGCTCACCTCCAAACAAGTTCATGACAACCTGAACCAGGTTTTCTTTGGTCAGATATTCGGCGTCGCTTTCCCTCTGTCGGGTGGCCTCCTCCCGAGCGGAAATCAGGCCGTGCACGATGTTGTCCTTGCTACCTGATGGAACAAAAGCGATTTGCAGTCATGCGCGACAGCGTAATGAACCTTTGTAAGTTTGCTGGTATGCAAGGCCTACCAGAAAACTGTTGTAGACATATAGCATCCTGAAGAAAACAATCTTGGGCTGTCAATGTACCTCGCTTGGCTACTTTGCCTTTTCCGCTTGTTGTTGCAGCTTGCCACCAGGTGCGTGTGCTGCAGAATGAGGTTCTACCTCGTTCTTCGTTATTGTTTCAACTACCATGCTATATGCAATTGGGGGTACAGGCACCTTCAAGCTATTCAGCAAAATGATTTTTAAAGCGATAGGCACTCTTTGGGAACTTCACGCACACTTTTGGGGAACTCTCTGCATGCCTACCTGTCTGTCTGCCTGCCTCTGCCTGCCTCTGCCTACCTCTGCCTACCTGTATGCCTAGCTTTTTGTATACCTGTCTGCCTAGCTGTCCTTGTGCCTGTGCCTCCCTTGTCGCCTCTGATTACAAGTGCAGACGTTGGTCTGTGAACTGCAGTGTTTTGTAGCTGTGGAGTTTCGGGGGCAGCCAACTTATGGAACTGTGAAGAATGTTCGTTAATGAAAGGCTATGTGTTTAAATATCTATAAACGCGAGCATTTTACATTCGTGTAAGCGTGGGCATGCCTTGTGCACCACTTTAATTTTACAACCCGTAATGGAGTTTGGCAAGCACTCGAACAGCAGCCGAGAGATGCCTTTCTGCTCAGCAATGTTCTTACGAACAAAAATATCTATAATTGTGGCTTTGTTACACAAAGTGTCGAACCCTGTGCACGCGACAGCTATGTGGCATGTGAGAATGCGTGCGCAAAAGTTGTGACGTGTGAGCAGGTGTCCGTCGCAGGAAGAAGGTGAAAGCTGCTGTCCCGCGCCAGAATGTAAGGCGTAGTGGAAGGTCTCGGTCACATGATGCCGTTCTTTCTCTGAAGATCCTGGCCATGCTGAGGCGTTCTGTGTGTAGTTAGAAAGTTCTTTACTGGAATTATGTGAAATAAACCAAAATTCCTATAAATGTTTAAAGAATGTGAGTTGAGTCGGAAAACTTCCCGCGTTCACCCAGAGCCGGGCTGCCGGAGACAACAAATTCCTGCCAAATCGGAAATAAATTTGTAGGTAATGTTGCGCATTGGACGAAATACGAAGTTAGTGCGAACTACGTATAACTGCGGCTATTCAATGATTAGCGACACTCTCATATCGGCCGTAACAAAACAGTTATTCGCATGACAGTGACAAAGAAAACGGGACAACCTAACATACCTGCTTTGTACGACTCCTCGGCCTTAGCGAACAGCCGGTCAATAATCTGTCGGTACTCAGTGTACAGGGCCTCGATCTTCTTCTCCCTCTTGCGGTACAGCAGTCCTAGAATGGGCGCAATGTCGCTCGGCAGGCCGTCTGGGGAGGCTGCGTAGTACTCGTGGTCTATCTCTTCCAGGCGAAGAATGTCCTTTTCTTCTCCATTCAGGCTGCACGATACAATCCCTTTCTTTGGTCTCCAAGAGCGGTCAGCTGTGATTCAGCAGTAAGCTACTTGAAATAAATAATCGAGTTGGGCACGTGATGGCTATGCATGAGCGCACTCAGATAGCGCTAACTTGCAACAGCGATTTTTTTTTAAATTCAGGTGATTTTTCTATCATCCTCGAAGCGAATAACGGTGCCCAGCAGCGCGTCACTTGACACCTGTCTATTTTATACTGCGCTAGTTGCCGGCGTAATCTTAGGAATATTTAATTCTATAATTTTAGGCTGTGGATAAATTTTTCGCTGTACGGCTACATTTGTTGCACGTCGAAGCGATAATAAAAAGATTCGTCCACTCATTACACCCCCTACTCGAGATTCGTCTGTTGGCGTGATCACTCGGACTCAGACTCCCCACAGTTCTACCCCGCCGAGCTCCACTCGGACTTAGACTCACCCAGATTCCACTCAGCCGGGCTCACTGAGGCTCACTTACCGGAAAAAGCTGAGGCAAGTCCCCTTGGCTTGGCTCTCACTCGCTCAGGCTTATCTTGTCGCGAATTAGACCCTAAATGTCCTTTATACGAGATTAATATATAACGCGAGTAGAGAGATACCCGCGTGGTTGCTCAGTGGCTATGGTGTTGGGCTGCTGAGCACGAGGTCGCGGGATCGAATCCCGGCCACGGCGGCCGCATTTCGATGAAGGCGAAACGCGAAAACACTCCTGTACTTAGATTTAGGTGCAGGCTAAAGAACCCCAGGTGGTCGAAATTTCCGGAGTCCCCCACTACGGCGTGCCTCATAATCAGAAAGTGGTTTTGGCACGTGAAATCTCATAATTAAAAAAGAAAGAATTAAAAAGTAGAGAGATGACAAATGAAAAAACATTCACGAATAAGTGCGCAGAATGGTCTTAAAGATAGGTATCCTTAGTTCCAGCGCATTACGAGGTCACGAGTATCACTCGTGATCTTAGCATTGCTGGAAATATTGCGCTGACGGATAAAATGTGCTTGATGGATCTTTAGGGAGCATGAACATTCTTATTTGTGTGTTTGTGCACGTGCGCTGCACGCTCGTTTTTGGCAGCTGAGGATAGAACTCGATCGTTTCTTTGTGGCACTGTGCAGTATGAAGGCTTGCCTCGTAAACAAAAGTACATGATGCTAAAAATGTGCACAAAGAAAACTTCACGTCCAGATCAGCGCAGATGGTCGCTATTCTGCTTTCTGAGTTGCCTGACGTTGCGCTAGGCACTGACAATTTCGTAAGTACTGCGTGGTCGACAGAATTAAAGACAGCTTCCTCTATGAACTAAGTGTCATAAGTGCACATACTCAGTTCCAGCAGTGACAATGCTGACATCTATATTTGCTGATAATCGCATTGAACGTGCGCACCAAACATGGAGAAAGGAAAATGACTGGAAAGGAGCGCCACGTGACCGTCTTTTAGCCAAGTCATAAAAAAAAATAAAGAAAAGACTAATGGGAAATAGGCCTTCACAGCGTGACGCTCAAGCTGTAATTTGTAGCCGCTGATCTCGAGCGCGTGTACGGCAGAGAGCAGGCAGGAGAGCACGTGACGAGGTAGCCTGCAATAGCTACCGCGTACCAAACAATGTCATGACAAGGTCATGCAAACGTGGAGAGCCTATAGGGCCTACACCCCAAAAGTCATCGCGCAGATAGGCCCCGGAGAGGAATGCTACACCCATAACGGCAAAAAGTAACTCTCTTACCTTGCGCCATAGATTGATGCTCCTGTAAGCTTGTAAAGCATGGAGAAAAACAACTTCCTTGAGTCTGCAATTTGTGGCTCCAATGTCAAGGTGTCCACGTAGGCGTCAACGATGTCGGTGCATAGCCTTTCCAGGGCTTTTGTGGCCGCGTACTTCCTGGGATTGGTTACAAAACTGGAAGTCACATCCACTTCACTAGGCTTCATGCGCGATGAAATACACAAGTTGCCATTCAACCGTTGTTTTAAGTAGCGCCATAAAAACGAGATATTGTTTAGGTGATTTAGCAGATGTCATACAAATATTTTGGAGGACGCTTAAAGGGACGGACAACTGGCCAACTGGAATAATATGTTGTGAGACGTTGATGGAAATGAAATGATAATGATTTACAGTGACAGAATCCGGCATGGTGTTGGCGATTTACGCAGGCATTATAACTTTAAATTGGTAAAGAAAATCGCAATAGAAAACAATAGTAGTCAGGCTTCTGCGTTTGCTCCTGAAACAACCACACTGTTCACAGGGGAGGTGAAAGAACAGAAATAATGCGATCGTATTTTAATACAGCTTCGTCCTGCCTGCGATGTTAGTGTGTAGCCAACAATAAACATTTTTCCTTAGATGATTCTACTCCATAGGAACATTTATCCACGCTACCACAGGCAGCGTTCGATGCTGCGTAAACAGGACAGTCATTAGACTATCCTTTATATCCACTATCATGAGCCGTTATTACCTTGCCTCTTTGAAAACTCTATTGTCATGGTACGCCACTTTTCAAGTTCTATGATGTTTACGTTTAAGTTACTTTGCACCAATGAAACATTTATTTATTGCTTTTGAAGATAAGCTGACTCTAATAACTGTGTAGAAATAGCGGACAAATGTTAGGTGGAAATATGCAGAAGTTCACTTACCGCACGGCTAGGGATGCAACTCTTCGAAGTGCCTTCCAGTAAGGCGTGTAATCCTCGAACATAACATCATGATTTCCTTGGTTTTGTATGTCACCTGAAGTAGTAAGCAGAGGCTAGGTAAGGAAAGAAAAAGAAGTAATTGATTGTGTTCAATAGCGCACATGTAATACTGCACAGAAGGAGAGCGCGTGGCGAATTTTCGAAGTTTGAGTGGACCATCAGTAGAAACGAACACCATACGCTCAGCATGCAAGTTAGTTATACTTATTGAATTGGCGCGTTCAGTGCCTCAAGTTGCGCCAAAGTGCACAAGATGGAAGAACGGAATGTCTATATGGGTCGTATGCGATTGAATAAAGGAAGTGCATTTGAGTTAGGCTAACAACAAAAAGAAATGGAAAGAAAAGGCGGGCTATGCGTAGGCGACATTTCCAATAGCGAGTAAGGCAACGTGTACCCACGCATTTTTAGAGGCAGACGTCCCGAAAACGCGTGCTTCCGCTTGAGGAATGCTTCCTGAATGACATCGTAGCTATTGAGGATCACCATCGGCTTGTGCGAACACCACAGGGTGAAGACGTCGCCATACGTCTTGGACCACTCGATCGCCTGGCCGTGCAGGTTCTCTACCTTCCGCAGAGCTGCAATAAACGAGAAACGAAACGCACATTGCGAAACGGGCTTTCCTACGGCCCCAAGGTACTCACCAAGCAGATTCCCGAATACGGGGACAGGGAACGGTCCTTTTGGGTACCTGGACACTCTATCGTAGAAATGGCTCACGAGGCACGTGAAGGCAAAGACCAGCGCGATGCCAATCCACCGCCAGTCCAGCAGGATGGAGGCGTATGCTACGAGGGAGTCGTCCATGGCAGCTGGTCGGAAATGGCGAAGTGCGGAAAGCATTGTAATATGCGTATGTGTACGACTACAGGTACTACTTGCTGTGGCCTCCCGAAATAACACTGCACAAATGTTTTCACTGTACAAGCCTGCGTGTTGCACGAGAGCCCGCACAAATTGCCAATCTACAACGCTGCGTGAAAACTCAGTGGTCTGTGCGTCCAGCTCCAAAGTGGACGTTGCCGGTATGCACCGAGTTCAGTCTCCACTGGCGACAAGGAAAGCTTTCTATTCCTTCGCCATACAGTGGCGGCGTAGCTGAGGACTATAAGTAAGCGATGGTGAAAATGTCGTAGCGGAAAGTGACAAACAGATGCAGCAGGCCAAGTTTTCAGCTTTTAGCTGCTGTCGTGCGTCACAATGGGCTGCCTCATATTTGGATGGGTTGCACAGGGCGAGGTTCTAGTCAAGGCATCGCTACACAGGGAATAGCCCTACGTACACCTAACACAGAGATACTATAATTCACACTTCTACAGAGATGGGATGCTTTTAGACCTTAGCCACAAATTCAGTCGCAAACGGTTTGGTCAGTCATGGTAGAAACATCAGCGATTTCTACAGCTCCAGTTACTTTAAATCTTGAATGCGGAAAAGATATGACACGGTCAACTCTTCCCTCTTAATAGCACTTACATTTGATTGAATTGATGGAAAGAGGCAAAGACAAAGAGATAGCATAAGAAACACCGCAGAGGAGAGCTCCGAATTAATTTTAACTGTTCGCTCTTTGACGTTCATCCAATGCACTACACTCGAGTGCGTTCGCATTGCACTTCCATCAAAACCGCCACCTCTGCCGGGAGTCGAACACGCGACCATCTGCTCAGCAGCAGAACGCTATAGCTACAGAGCTATATTTGCGGGTGGCACGAGTCAGGGAGTTTTATTTATCTTTTCTGCTATTTTCGCGTCCATCTAACTGCATCCACTGTGAAGTATGACGAGCTTGCCGAAGTTGATTGCCCTTCTCCTGCATATGCCTGTGAAAAAAAAAACAACCTCTGGCTAAAATGTATTTCTTTATAGCCATTTTACCTTGCAACCTCGAAGAAATCATTGAATGGCAACGGTTTAGACAAACGCTCACAGGTATTAGGCATTCTATAAAACTGACAACTAGTAGCATACTAGCCACAGAAGCACACAAGGAGATGTAGTACGCAGTGTTCAGCACTTGCAAACACACGTGTTTATATGAAGCCGAAATTATTCCGAAGTAAGCCTTGATGTAGCTTGGCTTTGATAGCCTTGACGTAGCTTAAATCCTAGTAAGACTGAGCCTTACTTACGTCTTTGTGGGCCCCGCGGACAGCACGGAGGTTTGTTAGTAGGCGCTCACTTTTCCAGCAGACCGAAGCTCATCACTAATTTTCGCGAAGCCACGTGCCGTGTTGTGGAGTTAGCAGAGGCAGCGCGATCTCTCACCACGGCATCATCACTGCTGCGGTACTTATTGGCTCGCTCCGTCTACCGATGACTCCTGCACCCATTGATATGCACCTGACGAGCCTGGCGTGCCGCTTCACCCCTGCAGCGCTGTCGAAAGACGGCGAATTCACCTTGAGGCATACGCACCTGTCTGCTTCTGATTTGCAAAACTGCTCGTCAAGTGTAGAAAGCGAAACCCTCGAGGTAGGTGAGGTGGGAGTCTTGCGTTTTTATTTTGTGCGACAGCCCTGCTCCCGGCCTTGAACATCTGTCACGGTTCGGTAACACATGTTCAGAGCGGCGTTGCACCACCGGCAAGACCGTATTAGTCAACTTACAGCTATGTTTGTTTACCTCCAGGTCAAAAGAGGATGAACGAAAGGGCTCCTGGACTTAGGTTTAATTGCATGCCTGTGAATCGCGGTTTGTCGGAAAAATTCCGGCTAATGATTATCGTCTACCAGAAATCTACAAACCAGTTATAGCGTTGCCGACTTCTCCCGGTATTTGTCAGGTGCTGTGCATACTGGAGCAGTGTGCCACATTTTTGGTTGAGAACCGGGTGTTACATCTTGCTTCGCTTTTGCTACTTTCCGTTGACACTGAGCTCAACCCTTGCCCTTTTGATGAAGGTCAAGTGAATTTCTAAGAAAAAAAATAATTTACGAATTTCGCGTGCTAGAACCACGATCGTATAATGAGGCACGCCGAGGTGGGGCATTCCGGGTTAAATTTGACCACCTCGGTTTGTTTAACGCGCTCCCAATCGACGGTACACGAGCGTTCGTGCCACCAACCTCCACCGCGACGTGGCCGTCGCGACCGTTATCGAACCTGCCTCCTGGAGCTCAGCAGCGCAAAATGAACTCCTTCAAGCACTGACAGGATACTCCTATGACTAAGCTAGATAACACTGATACCAGTATTACTAATAATGGTGACATGGTGGACGAAATAGTAAGAAGCTTGGCGTAGCTCAGAGCCACGCAAACGACGTTATGTAATTGCTGCGTAAACGAAAAAAGTAATTAAAGATCTAACGCAACAAGTAAGAGTTCGCGAAAAAACAAACAAACAAGGTAGACCTCGCTGAACGGCCGCTCTGAAACGGGGGAAGAGTTTGAAGCTCTGATTAGAAGTATCTGCATACTAAGTTGAAAAGTCAACTGAGGTCAGAGTGAGGCGCACGTCACGCTGGTCGTTTTAAAGAACGCAATATAAGGCCACTTATCGCAAATTTTTATCTGATAAAGAACAGGAGGCCGTTTTAAAGAACGCACGAGAAGTTCAAGGGTTCGCAGTACAGCCTAGAACAGGATTATTCCTCTCAGACTCGGGCGGTACCAGAAGCGCCTTGGGAATATCAGAAAACAAACATGGGAAACAGGGAAAACCATGTTAAATTTAGAGTTCGTAAACTAATTAATATTGCCATAACACTTCTACTGGACGCTGATAAGCGGTAAGTTGTTTTCCTCTCTGATCATGGCACACTAAAGGTATGAAATGTATTCGTAGTGAATAATTGTTGTAGGGATGTATTACCGAAGTATAATAACTAAGGCACATGAACGTACTGGATTGGTTGAGTCTTCCAAGGCTGATATAATGTACTGAATCTTGGCCCAACGCGTCCGTTGCCGATGACATGGTATTTCCCATAAACTATAGCGCTCGTCGCAATGACAGGCCAAGGCTCTGCGGGGGTATGTATTTATTAGTTTAACCATCCCTTTCGTCCTCTGTGCTGAACGTCCGTCAATACGCAGTCAAGTCGGTTCTGTGTACAGTTACACTGGTGAACTTTTATTCTTTTGTCATTGAGGCTTTTTATCGAATGCCGAGCACAGACTTTCGCATTTCGAAACGTTGTACGAAATCGTCCAGGAGGCGTCTGACCGAATCGCTAGCGGACGATATTGATTTACCCAACTCGACATGGGAAGGCGGTGCATGTGAAGTAATTAATTGTAACCGTAGCAATATTGAAACGAGAAACGTTGTTGACATTTCTGGTATGTATGTACTCAAAGTATGTACTCAAATATAGCTACACGACTTAATTGTACCCTGGATTTTCTCTGTTGTAATTCGCCTAATTTTGTTGATATCGTTGATATCATTCATGGGGTTAGTGATCACCGGGTTGTTGTTGCAGGGATTAAAAAGCAAACTCGGCGCACTAAAAAGCGCACGAGTAGAAAAGTATCTTTCTTTGATAAAGGGGATTATTAATTTCTGGTTATCTTGTTGACTTTCTGCGTGTTTTTGAATGATTTGCTGATAATTACGATGCAGATTGCTTGTGAGACTATTAGGAACAAGTTACTAGAACTTACGGACACGTTAGTACCGATTCTGGATTCAGCTAGGCTGTAAAACACACGAAGGACATTTTCTATGTTGAAGTTAACGAAACAACAAAGGCCCGTGGCATACTGCTGCAAAGAAAAAGTCAAGTGTGCTTTTAAAGGCTACACAAGTTAACTAACACGCGAGTACAAACATCTGTTGCACAAATCGATGTATATAGTGTGTCGCAATATGCAGTCATGGCATATATATAGCTTGCGTCGCCGGGAGTATGCAGTAATACCAGAGTTAACTGTATGAACTGTATGCATAACATGCTTTGTTACGGTACCTTAAAATAATGAATCTAGAGGACGCTGTAGGTATGTTTGTTCGTACCGCGTCTGATCCTATCATCCCCCACACACACATCCTTTTTTTTCTATACGTTAACATATCCCTTCTCATGATGGATTGACCAGGTCAAGTTGTGAACTTGTCAATAAAAAATAACTGTCATAGGCATTGCCATAATAAACACAATTCCAAGATGGGATTGCTTGTCAGAGAAGCATGGGCCTTTTGCACATGTGAGTATCAAGCTTAATTCAGTGCGCAGTACACAAAGCGGATGCTGCAGCATGAACTGCAGCATTGAGGGCCACACAACACATCCATAATTAAAGGTGAAAAACATAGAGGGAAGCTTCAAAACACGCTCTCTAGTGCTGCAAAGTATAAGATATATTGTATGTGTACACTAAATGTTCAAAAATAGCAATGCAGCAATGCCCCATTTGCTTTCAAGTTTATCATCAAGTACAAGTTTATTGAAGTTTATTATGAGCATATGTACAACAGGAATCGCTGACACAAATCAAATAGAACTGGACTAGTAGCATTTTCCTTAGTTTTATATTACAGTACAACGATCTCTTTATGACAAGTGGTCGAGTACTGGTGACAGAATTATAATGAGGAGTGCCTTCGTCACCGGGCTATAGTACTTGAATTTCCCAGGGGAGTCGCTAATTGTGCCCTTCATTTACCTCAGTTTATCGATTACCAAAGCTCTGTTCACGATAATATTGAAGCCTTAGATGTTCTCGAACACTAATTTATCACTTTAGCGCGGCTTAATATTTGCCTTTAGTGTCCCTTTAAGTAAAATCCAAAGAAACGCTCTTTTCTCTGCGGTCGCTTCTTCACATACTTTCGCGTATTTTCACCCTAAAGAAGAAAAAAAGCAGTTGAAGGCATGCATCTGCCCTTGCTCGATACACTTGCGCACTCAGGATACGTGGGTGTGATCTCCGAACGTTTCAAAATAACTCTTTCCGCTGTGGGGAAATTTACTCCTCGGGGACTTTTCTCACTTTTTTTATTTGTCGTCAGTGGGGTGGAACCGCGAGACTGCTTTACAGAGATATGAATTTCAAAGGAGTTGGTAGGTGTTGCATTCCCGTCTTTGGCAGCCAGATTGGGGCCCTCTCCGCCCCATTAATTGTTTCTCCCTTCCCGAAGTTCTGTTTATTGCTTAAGGGACGTAATTATTCAAGAACATTTATTTATGCACAACTTCCTGTATTTGATGTACTTTTTTTGTTGTAGTACGAAGTGCAACGACGAATAATCGTATTTTGTTATGTTCGTATATTTCTGCTAAGGCGATACTGATATTTGGCTAGACAATCCGTTCCTGCCAAAATATTATGAATAGCGCTTATTTACAGGCACAGGGGCCTAAATACTATAAAAATGATAGAAGCTAGCCACTCAACGCACTTCTTACTTGCCAGGTATTGCATGGCATGATTGCGGCTCAGCAAACCTCTGTTTTGACGGATATTGTACACACTGAATGGGGGTATGATACGAAGCCTTGACCACAGCTTATTTATTTATTTATTTATTTACAGTACCCTCAGGGCCCAAAAGGGCGTTACAGAGGGGGGTGGGTACAATAATAATAAAAAATACATGTTCAAACAATTATTAGTATTAAGGTGATAAATTCAAAAGATAATCAGTTATTGCAGTCTTGAAAGATGATGCCTCCTCGATGCAGGCGATGGAGGGGAGCTTCAGAGGTCATGCAGCCTATATAGTGCTTCAACTAGAAGAGGGGCTAGAAATTTATTTCAAGCTGACCAAACTTCCCGCTTATGAATTAAATCAGGATCAGCTTGTTTCTCGTCGTTCCTTATTTGGCAGACACCTTTAACTAGCGGCTTGTCCTGTTTATGATTCAGTAACATTCCTCGGTGCGCTCATTATCAGATCGTTTATTTTCTGCCTAATCGCTCGCGGGTGCGCTCAGTTTGAAGTTTTGATGGTTTTATTGAAAAAATATTTGAATACAGGAAAGTATGTGGTAAATATTAGTACAGAAGGAGGTCCCCGAGTTTAAACTGCCGAGGGGACCTCCTGTGCTAAGTACAAAAAATAATCAAATACAGACAGGCAGTGGTGTTGCAGATCATTGAAAGAGTATTAGCAAAGGTAAATTAAATAACGAGAATACACAACTTCATTAGAACATCATTATACAGAGTACATTACACATAAAACGAATTAAGTACTAGACGGTTATACATAACGTAAAGTGCAAAAAGCAAGGCATGGTTCGTTGTCAATAAAGGTCATTTATTACTAACAGGCTGTTGACCACAAGTGAATTTTCAATGCTTTATGAAATGAGTGTTCTGAATGGACGCACTTGATGTTCATGGGCAATGAATTACAAAACATTATTCCCGAAAAGAGCGCTGTCTACTTGCCGTAATTTGTCCGTACTTTAGGTGATAACATATTTCGTTCCGAGAATCTAGTATTATTGCGGTTGATTAGTTGGGGGGCAGAAATATTATTAGTTACAGTACCTTAATTTCGGATGCGATAAATTAAAAGACCAAGTTTTAGCTGTAACGAGTAAGTGAGGGGAAGGATTTATAGATTTTGGTAAAGTGGGAGGGCAGATGCGAAGTGAGGACTAAATGTAATCAGGCATACTGCTTGGTTTTGTAAGTGATGAAGGTATGAGATACTTGTTTCATACGTGTTTCCCCATGAAGTGAGGCAATATATAAGGTGACTATGTATGAATGCGTAATACAGTAACAGTAAGATATGCTGCTGAAAGTAATGCCGCAATTTGATTAATACACGTAAATCCAAACCATTTTTTTTGCAATAGATGTTTTCTTGCTGCGCACAAGGCTTGGAACGTAGATGTTCCGTAGTTTGTAATAGCTTGTAGCAAAGACGTAATGTCACTAGTCACTCGCTTCCTCTGTGGACCGCCACAAAACGTTGAACTTCGAACATTCGTGTGCTGTAGGTGTAGTCGACGTAGGCCATGCTTCGGAGCATTTATTCAAGAGTGCGCCCATTCGCTCATTCTTGAGACGTGGTCTATAGAGTGGGCGTATATTGGCGTGTGGGGGTTGGTTTAGAGGCATCTAGATAAGGCGCGAGAAACTTGCTATGCCTGATAGCGACGCTACTCCCTTTGAGATTGTGTTACGAGTGGTACGCACTCTTACCGACGTTCTGGGGCTGACATCCTCTGTTTGAAGGTTAGCGATACAACCCTGACGAATGAGTGAATGTTTATTGTCATCTATATGGACACTCCTGGCGCATTCGTACCGTCGCCATGATGTTCCACATAAAGTCCCAGTGCGATAACATCGTCGCGGCGCGCCGCGCACCTATCCGCCGTTTCTTTCCGCGTTCTGCCGATGCCACCAACGGCTAGAATATTGTGCTACAGTTTAACAGTGTGTTTGCCGCGAAGTGTCCGTGTATTGGCGATGTCTCGTTGTTATTCTTGCCGTAAGGTACTGCATGACATTGACTCTGTTCTGATGTGTGGTCAATGCATGTTTTCTTTTCATTGCGGTGAATGCTCAGGAGCAAGCGAAAACACGCTTAAGGGTAAACGGGAGCAGTACTGGAAGAGTTGGAAATGTGAGGCGTGCGGGGCTGGCGGAGGTAAAAGTGGCACCAGCACGCCGGCACCAAGGACAGACTCGGAGATTCTTACAAAACCTCCAGAAATGGTCCGTAAGCTCAGTTCACTCCTTGTGATTCCAAACAAAATGACAGAAATCGAGAAGTCGTTGAAAATGTTATCTGACCAATTGGACAAAATTCAATATCGTCAAGATATCCAAGAGAAGGACATCAAGGAAGTGAAACGTAAGGTAGAAAAGATTGAGCGTAGTGGCGCTCCAGAACAACTCTGTCGACTTGAGTCCGACCTTGAAGCCCTTGAGTGGCGCACTAGAAGACTAAACGTTGGAATACACGGGATTGCTGAAACCGAGGGGGATAATCTACTTGAGAAAGTGCACCTAGGTGCACAACTGGAAATGCAACCCGTCACAGCCCAAGATGTAGTCGCTGTTCACAGATTGCCGTATAAAACAGGGAAAGCTCGCTGGATCATCTTGCGCTTCGTGCGCCAGGAGGCTAGAGACGCTTGGATTGCCAAGCGAAAGGTTTTGAGAGAAAAGAGAAACCGGGTTTTTATTAATGGAAACCTAACCTCACGAACCAGAATTCTTCTTGGTGCCACTAAGGAATGGGCGAAGGATGCAGACTATCAGTTTGTTTGGAATGCAAATGACAAGGTGCTGATGCACAAATCGAGTGGTGAACCAGCGACGGTAGTGAAAGACGGGAATGAACTCCGGGCCATTAGCACCTGAGTCTTCCGTTCTTGTGTTACTGATCTCATTACGAAGGAGCAGCTCGGCCTTATCGATAAAGAAAAATGGCTTTCTTATTTTGCTGCAGTTAAAGGCGTGAGCTGTTTACATATGAATGCACAATGTGCTTGTAACAGACTTGGTGAACTAGGAACCTACACTTTGCTTGAACAGAACAACTTGACCTTGCGGCGGTGTCTCTCTGCTGGTGAAAAACTCCAAACCATGTGACATATTGGAAGACTTTGCAACAATAACGCATAATGTCGAGTCATTGTGCATTCAGGGTGATGGTGTTATATTTGGCGTGTGCTATCGTCCACCGGACGGTATCGTGCAGGAGTTCCTCACTTTTGTAGATTGTCTGTTGACAAATTCATGCGAAAAGAAGGAAAAAGTGATCCTTGGCGGCGATTATAACATTTACATGAGTGCATGTAGTGCTAGACAGCATGACTTATTAAATATCATGTTGTCGAACGATTGCATAAATGTTATATAATCGAGCACTACAATCCCAATGTCCTCTGAGACTACGTTAGATCTATTTATTGCAAATTATGATCCTTCATATGTAAAAAGCGCTGTTTTAAGCTGCCCAGTTGGTGATCATAATCCAATACGCATTTTTATCGAGCGCCGATTAAAAAAGTTTAGCAGATATATAACTAGGTTATTTCAGAACATCAATGAGCGTACAATGGCAGCGTTTCAAACAGAGTTACAACGAGTAAGCTGGGAGGACCCACTTGAGGAAAATAATGCGGAAAGAGCCTACAATATTTTCAATGAAAAATTCTTAGTTGTGCATAAGAAACACTTCACCGTCAAACAAAATAAACCCAAGTGATGCCGAAAACCATGCATAACAAGAGAGCTATTAGAGAAAATCAAGAAACGCGAAACATTGTACGCCAGGTTCAATAAAACTCTTCCAATTGCCGACCTTAAAGAACCTAAAGTTTACAGGAACAGTCTAAACAAGGAAATAAGGAAAACCAGAGATAACTATTATCTACAATTTTATTTATTGTGTGAAGGAAACTCAGAAAAACTGTGGAGGAACCTTGATAATATAATGGAGCGGACACAACGCACAGAACCTATTGAAAAAAATGAGCCTAGAAAGTCGTTTACTGTGCGAAACATACATGGTGAATGCGTTTGACGAATACTTCCTGAAGAGAGAAACACAAGCGCATACGCGCCCGCAAAACCACTCGCTCCCTACCTGAAAGCCCAAATACCATCTTTTTCCATCCAACTAATGTTGACGAGGTCTGCTCTGTATTTATGGCAGTGAAAAACTCTAATACCTGTGATTCAGACGACCTGCAGATAAGACCCACAAAATATGCCATACACGATATAGCCACCATTCTAGTCAATATCTGTAATACCTCTATTGCTGAAGGCGCCCTTCCGTGAAAAATGAAGATTGCTAAAGTCATTACAATATACAAGGCAGACAGGCTCAATATTCAAAATTATCGCTCCATATCAATTTTGCCGCACTATTCTAAGGGACTTGAAAAAATAATAATGGTGCAGTTATCATCCTTCTCTGAAAAATATCGCATTATCACGAAAGCTACGTATGGCTTTCAAAAAAAAAAAACAAATCAACACAGTTAGCATTTCTAGACCAGCAAGACCATATACTGCAATATTTTGAAAGGAAGCTACTGACAATAGGTGTGTTTGTAGACTTTACTCAGGCCTTCGATCATGTTAACCTTAACTTATTATTAACAAAGCTACAGACGTATGGTATCCGGGGCCTCCCAATGCAGTTAATGAAGTCATCTTTAGAAAAAAAAAGACGGCAATATGTGCACATAAATAACTTTAAATCGTTTGCTGGAGAAATAAAAACAGGAGTCCCGCAAGCAAGTATTCTTGGTCCGCTGCTTTTTAACTTATATATAAACGATGTTCTGATCTATCCGAAGGTAATATTTATCATATATGCAGACGATACTATATGTGTCATCGGCATGTTATAATGGCTTAATAAAGAGCGCAAACAAGTTTCTCCAGAGCATATCCACGTGACCTACAGAAGATTATCTAAGATTAAATTCAAATAACACAAAAGCCGTAATTTCCTATGCGAAAGGCACAAAGATTCCACAAAGCCACACTTTAGAGATGAACAAAGGGAGCATAGATATAGTCAATGAAATTAAAGTATTAGGTACATACTTCTGTAGTACGCTACACTGGGATCGACATGTAGACTCTGTAGTACAAAAGCTTAGCCGTATCACAGGAATGCTAAACAACAACCGATATCGTCTACCAACATCCGTAAAAATAATTTACCACTCATTATTTGCATCGCACATTAACTATACGCACCTTGTGGGGGGCACAACAACTGAATCTAACCTCAGGAAAATACACTTACTACTGAAAAAGATCATACGTATCATAGCAAACGTGCCATATCACAGTCACAGTGAGCACTACACTACAACATACCCACAGTCTACTCCCTGTACAACCGCTCTCTCCTTGGTATACGGCACTCAAACTCAAACTCTGAGAACAGCGTATTTAATGAAATTGCTTGTCTGCAAAAAAAAAAAACCCAGCTACCTATATTTCTTGTCATGGAGAATATCGGTCTGTGGCCTCTTCAAGAACCAACTATGGCTTGCAAATGACAAGAAATAAGTTATCCAGAGTGCTAATTCATTTCATGACGCCGGCTTTGACATCATTAACATACCACGGTCAGAACTGTTGTCACTTATCAGAACCTTCTCCGAATTAATAAATCAAGCGTAATTTCTTTTTCACCGGTATTCACATATGCGTCTTGTTAAATGTTTGTAATGACATTATTGTTGCTCATCCTTTTTTTTCTCCTAATCATTCCAATATTAATCGAGCACTACTTCCTTTCACCTTTAAGTATGCGTGGTCAAGTGTACGCGATTTTTACTTTTATTTACTTATTGCCAAGTTTATGTAATGTGGTGGCGTGTACTATCTGCGTTGTTTTTACTTGCCATTATGTAATTTCTTTGTTTCCCTATTGAAAATTATCTTGAATTCATTAATTATTGCACTTAACATTTATATGTAATGTTTTCTGCATACGGCTGATTGCGCGACACACTGGCACCATGTAACACAGGGGCTAAGGGCACCTCAAGCTGCCTCACTGCAGCTTTTATCTTAGCCCCCGCCATTGCATTTTTAGAAATGGAAACAAATAAAGAAAGAAAGAGAAAAAAAAGAAAGAAAGAAGGAATGCCGCTTACCCAACGTCCTCGTTCGCTACAGCATCGGCACCTGTCTGCGGCTTAAGCGGCGAGGCACGCCTACGTAACGTGTGGTGGTTCGGTGCGTTCCCTCACTGACATGACACAGACTCGACTGCATCACACGCTCGAAACTTCAATAACCTCGACGTGAATTTGTCCCGCTTACCATATGCGCATACATATATTCCGAGACCCCCGCAGCAGACCCAACCAAAGCAAGCCCACTACAACATACCGCTTTGCCTCTCACGTGACTAGGACCTACTTCTCCTCCATAATATTTATGAATAGGCTTCAAGGTTGTCTCATGACGCTGCCTCCTAGTGTATTCCTTCTTAAAGTACATGATCTACTGACCGTGGCCACTCTCTGTTACTACTGTTTGCAATGTCAAAAAACTAAATTCCGCATATAAATGGCTGCAAGCTTGTGAGTTGGTATAGCTACTTGGGGAAAACATGCTCGTGTTTCAGTTAGGCCGATGAGCGCGTAAACGCTGTGCATATACTCTCGCTCGCGGTTAGTACTGCCGCTACGTGCGCAATCTTCACTCGTTTCCTCATACCTCTTTGCTGTCTCGACTTTCTGGAAGTTACCGTATCTGTTATTTATGCCTACACAGTGGTCAGTAGCCCCAATATCGAGCAGAATCTCGATAAACGAAATTGCCCTGTAAATGGAGCAGCAAATTCTCCAGCACGGGGTAAACCGATCTGATAGCATTACTGAAAATGAAACTGAGCACCTTATTTCAGTGGCATCAGAGCAGGCATTGCTGTTTGGGGCCTCTCTTTTGCGGGTTTTCTCGCCAGTTCTATACTTTACCGCCAAGTCGGCTTTTGCTGGCTTTTGTTAGCGTCGTGGTTACTGTTACTTTACCATGGGCTCTAACGTGGCCATGGCTTGTTCTGTTTTCTTTGTAGTGGCAATATCGGCGAGCTAAGAGTTGGCTTAGCGCTTCCGACAACAGCACAGAAACCCGCGCCTAATCCGCTCACGCTTGAGATGAAGATTGAAGTAAGCGACGGCTCAAAATGTATTGCTCCACTAAAATGGCAATTTCTTTTCTTGATAAATGACTGTGTCTTTTCTTTCTGTAATTATGTTCTGTGCTGCTAGCTGTAGCCTGTGACTGCGTGCAAGCATAACATTTGTAAGAAGCAGCGTTTTTATCAAATCTGCCAAAGTATTATCGGCTGTTGACAATAAAGTATATCACATGCACATTTCAAAAGAGTATCGTGCGTACACTTGAGCTCAGTCTCTCGGTGAATAGAATTCCTAATAATGGAACTTATTTTCCTGGTCCCTTGAGGTTCTGTTCACCGAGTTTAATATATATATATATATATATATATATATGACATGACACGAGCACCTGTATTATAGACGAGGCGCAATGTTATTGGTTTTGCCAGCAAAATGTATTTAATAATACCAATAATACAAGTATAGACTAGTTAATGCTAATTAAGTACGAATTGGTAATCCCTTTTGCGATGGAGAGTGCTATTAAACTTTTTATATATATATATATATATATATATATATATATATATATATATATATATATATATATATATATATATATATATGAGTGTGTGTGTGTGTGTGTGTATCGGTGTGGGTGTGTGTACAGAAGAGAACACTTTATGTAGTACTAGCTCTAAGGAACCCCCGTAAGGCGAGTGCTCGTTTCGGTTTCAAGGAACATGCGCGCTCCAAGCAGTTGCCGGACATCGTCGCTTATACTTTTATTTCAATTTTCATGAATTTTAAATTGGGCGAAACGCGGGACATGGTTGTCTTCGCGGCGTCCTTCGATCTTACCTCCACTCACCCTTGCCACTCGCTCAGCGATGTCACATCGCGCTTGGTCATCTGCTTCGGTTGTCGTCCCAAGTATGAAGATGGGAAAGATAAGACAGAGGAGCTTGATCAGGCGTTCAACGAACGGAAGGCGCAGGAAACCAGGTCAACGAAGCGTTAGACGACGATGGCTAAATCGCGGCATCACATGTGTTGCGCGGCTCTGTGGTGTTCTGGAATTCCAGTTCCCCGAAGTTTTTCGGGCTTCCCAATGAGAGCAGGCAAGCAGAAGTATTCCGCTTTATTTTCTGAGCAGGTATTCACTTTGCACGAGTAAACCAGTTCTGTGCAAGCGTGAGTGGACTGACATAAGAGCAGTGTCGCTCGGCCCATTCGTCATGACGGCAGCCTATTTGTACTGAAGCGATTGATTGCGTGTTTGTTTTATTGCTCAGTTATATATATATATATATATATATATATATATATATATATATATATATATATATATATATATATATATATATATATATATATATATATATATATTCCGTGTTCCTACTTTGTTTTGTCCGTGTTCCTGCCATTTGTTTATTTCCTGTTTTCTTTCCTATTTATTTGTTTTCTATCTTATTCTCCTCTTTTCCTTCCCTCCTCTCGAAAGAGTAGGCAGGCGTTGTGCTCCTTTCGGTGGCAGTTGTCAGCTTCTTGTCGCCCTGTTTCCCCTGTATGATTTTATGTTTCCATATAATAATAATAATAATAATAATAATAATAATAATAATAATAATAATAATAATAATAATAATAATAATAATAATAATAATAATAATAATAATAATAATAATAATAATAATAATAATAATAATAATAATAATAATCTTGCTTTAGGCCCAGCTTCGGTGTGCGCAAGTTATTGAGCACCTGTATTATAGACGAGGCGCAATGTTATTGGTTTTGCCAGCAAAATGTATTTAATAATACCAATAATACAAGTATAGACTAGTTAATGCTAATTAAGTACGAATTGGTAATCCCTTTTGCGATGGAGAGTGCTATTAAACTTTTTTTTTTTAATGAATGGTTGGTTGCTTGCGTTGATGTTGTGCCAAATAATGTCCGGATATTTGCTGTGGTTTTCTGTACATATGACGCAAAGTATGACGACAGGCAGATTATATGTGCTTGTAAGTGCTATAGAAATAAGCTCCCTCATTCGGCATGTAGTTAAAATAATGAGAGCATTATAGGCTACTACATGTTCATGCAGATTCATGCAGTTTAAAATTCTGTGGGTCCTTACTTCTCACACTGTCAATGAAATACATGCACTCTACCTTCTTTCTGTAAGCCGCAAAACGGGTAGCCGTCATGACGTATGTGATAGTCAAGTTTCGTGTGACCATCCCGTGATGGTTAATTTTCGCATTGGTCTCGATCTTCTGGAATCTATGTTCATTCATTTTGTACAAATTTCAGTTGTGAATGAAAATAGCTTCTGCAGATCGACACTTTAGCTCTGCGTGGAGGTCAGTCCTTTTCCAGGACAGAATGTGTGAATGAAAACAAAAACGCTCCACTTTTGCTTGTGTTGAGTTTTGGCTGACTGAGAAATCGGCCATCTTTAGTTGATCCATTTCACGAGACACGAACAAAATTATCGATTGATGGTGCCAGGAAGTTATTTCCTTTATATTACCCCCTCTATATCTATGGACTAGTTGAGCTGTAGCCCTAAACTTAAACACAAGTTAGGAATTTCAAAGCGACTACTTTCACGAAATGTAATCAGTAGCTGCGAATATTGGTAAATAACGACGGTTTGCTATATAAGTATTTTTAACTATGATTGCTTGGCAATGGTGCGTTCAAGCGCTGTCCCCGTGCTTTAGAAAATGGATCGAAGCTTCCAAGGTAAACTCGGCAGCAAAAAAGTGCTTCGTAAACACGCCACACTTCAGCGGGTTCTGGTCCGCGATTTAGCTGATCTCGCCGCGCGGCTAGTGGACCTGCAAGGGAGCGCAAACACAGCCCGCATGTATGCGAAGTGGGAAAGGAGGGCATCGCGGCAAACATTCTCCTCCCAGCTGCGCACCCTCTCCCTCTACCTTCCGACCTCATCAGTGACGTCATGGAGGTATTGTTTTGTTTGTGAAATATTTCCAGTTGGATATCCGGCAACCGCCAGTGGTGGGAGCGGCGCTGCCGCCACTGGCGGTTAAGTTGAGAAGACGACTCTATTGTTGCGCCCATTTACTTGTCATAATTAGTTAGTTCACAATGAAGTTGTAAACGTCACAGAATTCCCGTCTGCTGTCAATACATGGGCACCTACGGAGGGAGTGTGGTTGCAGAAGACGGCTTAACTCCTGTTTAACGAAACAATCCCGAAACGAATTACATGACAATTTGCCGCTACGACTCTCTAACATTACGCCTTGTTTAATTTACTTTTTGTAATTACGCAGTTCACATTGAAGTTGTAAATAATGTGGAAATCCCGTCTGCTGTCAATACATGAACTTCTACGGGAGGGAAACGAACAGCCCCATGTTTCTCCGGTAAAATAAAATTCAAGGCCTTCCAAGCTTCATGCAGCTATAACTGGGAAGTATGCTCAATCGCAAATTAACAACAAACGTGTTTGTTTCGTGCGCTCCTTTGTACTGCACCCCGGTCAACATATATCGTCGCTCGCATCGAGGCTCGGTTTAATGGCCACCTGCGTCTAAACGGCGCTCCGTTGCAGCTGCGTCGACAACACCTGCGTTTTTAGAGCGTCGTCGTAAAAGAGCCATTGGTGGTGCGTCACAGCGACCACAAGGTCATCATCACTTCCGTGACAAGATAAAGATAAAATACAGAGAAAAGATACAACAAATGGTTTTGTATTTCTTTGTACTTCGCGCAAATGACATATACATTATTATATGTACAGCTACATACCAGCAAAAGTCTATACCAACATAATTTGTACCACCATAGCCGCTTCGCTGGTCAACCACCTTCACAGGGTGAAATGGCTCCTCAATTTTTTTAGTGACCACAGTTTGATTCTCTGTGCAACCACTGCTAGAGAAAGGCTACGTTGAGAGCTCCCAAAAAGGTTCCAGTGTGCGATGGGTTTCACGCAGTCCGGATGTATTTAGTTCCTTCTCGTAAATGCGATGTTTTGCTGAGCAGGGTGTACAAACAGGCTCGAATCATTTCCTTTCAAGTTTACAGCTGAGAGCCCGTCAGGGACGCTGCAGCTGAGCCTTTGCATGAGTCGCACGAGGATGTAGAACATGTCCATGTGGGCCAGCTTCTCTCCGGGGCAGATGCGGGGGCCCATGCCGAAGGTGATCAGTGGACCGGCGTCCGTGCGCACTTTTCCCGTCACAGGATCAAGGAACCGCTCGGGCCGGAACTCTTCGGGCTTTTCCCAGTTGCTGGGGTCGTGATGCACTCCGTAGATGTTGTACATAAGGGCCGTGTCCTTGGGTATGTCCCACTTTCCTGCGGAAAACGAGCATGCTTGGGTACATACGCAGCCGTTTGCTGTTTCATGTCTTGACAAGAGTGTGCACAAGGTGCGCGCGTAATATGGGGCCGGATTCAGGAACTGTCTTGTTCGCAAGTGCTCTCTGCCATTTGCCGGTGGATTCTGCTGCTAATATGTCCAGCATCAGGATTGATTAGCGTTTCCTCTCGCGAACAGTTCTGGCATTAGAGATCTTTGTGAGTACGGGCCCTGGTTATTAGGCTAAGGGGCTGTTTTCGCGCGTCTTCCTATTACTTTGTGTCCTGTGCTTACGGAAAACCGTCGCCGGGTCCTCACTTAATAGCACGGGAGGCGGATTGCCCCGAGATTCAGCTGTTTGACTTTCGGGCGGGCTACGCTTCGCGGTCTGCCCGCATGTAGGGCGCCGGCCGGCCTTCACGCAGATTGCGTCCTCCGCAGTGGGGTGGGGAGGGGGTGGGGAGTGGAAGTGAGCGTAAGCACAGGAAAGGACCGTACCGACTCGTAAGCTCATGCGAATAGAGGCGGCGATGCTGAACGACGAAAAAGGGAACTTTTGCGCCAACACTCTTTTTGTCATCGGTATGCCTTGACTATCTGATTCATGTGATAGCGCCTAAAGGGCATGCATTCATGGTGCCACGAAGCAAGATGAGTTTACTGCTCTGACTATGGAGGTTGATGGATTTGGTACTTCTAGCCATTTTTTTACCTCTCTTTCCTCCCTAACCCACTTTTCCGTTCCCACATCGTATGGTAGCTAACCGCACGCCCCTATGGTTAACATTCCCGCCGCCTTCTTTGTGCTTTATTTATTTCTCACTCTCTTTCTGCTCTGTTTGCAATAGACTTTGTCACTATAGCGAATGTTTGCTGCTATAGCATTGAGCCTCACTTAGTGTTCCAAATGTTTTTCAGCCATAAGGGCGGGCAACACTGAGCTGTTCATGCACAAGAAAGTGGCCCACGCGAGTAAGCTCCGACCAAGGGAGTTATGTTAGCGGTGACGAACGCAAGCTGCAAGAAGCTCTCTCGAAATAGGGCCCCTATTCACAACAAATTTCTCAGATAAAACTGCTCGTACGTGCATTGCCAGACAGTCACGATGTCGGGCACATCATTAGCGAAGGCGGCTGTACAATTTCAAGTGGCAATGGCGTACGAAAAAGTTTCTGAATTCAGCGCCAGAAGCTTTGAGAGCGCAGCTGCCGAGTCTGGAAATAGATATCTACGTTCCGTGAAAGTTAAAGGGCAAGGGAAAACTACTAATATGGGGCTCAGACAGACAGACAATTAACTTTTATTCAGGTCCTGAGGGACTAGCCGGCGGAGACCCGTTGGGGCCCCCGGCTCGCCGCTGGCTGCTCCCATGTCGGAATCGGGAGGCCAAGCCTCTCCGCTCTTTCACGGGACCTCTGGACGGCCATGGACTGGAGCTTGAGTTGCGTACTAGATATGGCCTCGTCGCAGTCCCGTTCGCTGGTGAGGGACGTATCCCGTAACGCAGGACACTGCCAGAGCCTATGAGGTAGAGTGCTAACCTGCCCACAATCCGGGCCCTGTGGGTCAATTTCTGGATAAATCCTGCTTAAGAAACCTCGCGAGGGATATGACCTCGTCTGAAGCATCCTAAGCGTGATCGATTGAGATCTGCATAGATTTGGGTGGGGAGGCGGGAAGTGCCTGCGTTCCTCTTTATAGTGGGAGACGATCTCATGAAAGGTTAATAAGGGGTCGCTGTTATATTTTTTGTTATATATTATTTCAGTGGCTCGCGATTATATTGAAGTGAGCACTCACCGACTCGGGTGTTCGTAGTTGTGTTGTGCGGTAGGCCGACAGGTGCCGCGGGATGCATCCGTAGCGTCTCTAACAGGCAGGCCACGGTGAAGGGAAGCTTCTCGCGGTCACCGTGCACGGGCGGCACGTTCCCTTGGCACAGAAACGTGAAACAGGTTGTTTGTAAACGAATGTGCGAATCCGTAAGAAAGAAAAAGAAAAAATGAACAGGCGAATCACTATGAGAAGACGTAGGTGGCTAGCTACGCTGGTGGCCGTGTCGAAAGTAAGAGCTCGAGAAGCTCGACGTGCCATTTAACCGAAATAAAGCCGCACTAAATATTACGAACAAATATGCCTATATGCCAACGTATTTGCACTGATATACAGGTTTTTTTTTAGCTGAACAAAATTTTTAGAGTAACAGAAGTATAAATCACAGTAACGTTATGTTTACCATACGAGTGTATGGATTGGCAGTCTCTAGCTGCAGAGCAATTTCCGCAATTACATGCGTAATTAGCGAAGTTACGGTAATAAATTTTCTAATTATCAACAATAGTTGGGTACAGCAAAAGAGTACCTTGGGGTCCGCCCTCGACACAATCTACCCCAAGGATTACATTTTAAATACCGGATTTCATGTGGGAGCTACGCGAACAACTAGTACCCCTTGGCCGGCTCCTTGAAATCGAAACTGGCTGGAAAAAGTTTGTGCGTATCGTCGATGCCACCTCCCCGCCCGCCTTTCGTCACGTCTCTGAGGTCACCGCCGGTCCCGCCCGCGAGCAGCTTGCTGTCTGCGGCGTTGGCCTAGTGCTTCAATGCCGGCGGGCCGCCAAATTTACTGAAATGGCATTTCATAGGTGGAAGTGGACGCCTGGCACCTAACAGAATGACGAAGTAAGTTCCACTCTTCCTACTATTCATAAATGACATTTCGTCAGCAATTCAACACGTGTCATTACATTTATATGCGGACGACTTAAAGCTATTTAAGACTGTCAACAGTGTTCACGACTGCATTGAACTTCAAGAATACATTCTCTCACTCTGAAACTGGTACAAAGGCAATAAACTACTCTTAAATGCTTCCAAAGCTATGGTATTAAGTTAGGCGCGGAAGACAACACACCATGTCTAGCTTTCATGCACCCTTCGGGATACTCCACTGCCCAGGGCAGGTGAAATGAAAGATCTTGGTGTGTACTTCCACATAACACTATGCTTCTCTTCACACGCTAGATATGCTTAATAGGCGCCCTTCGCACTTTTGACATTGTTTGTCGTATATCGCATGACTTCCACTCCCATGCTGCCTTTATGAAATTCTATTCTACTGTGTGTCTTCCACTACTAGAGTATGGCCCTGTTGTTCGGGCGGAACGCGTAGATTTAATTCTGACCACGTTGAACATGTTCAGAATGAATTGATAACTATTTTCAAGCACCGCTTTTGCCATCCTGGACACCACAGCCCACCTGTCTAAATTATACTCAACTCACACCTCTAAAATCAAGATGCAATATATCAGACCTCTGTTTTTCTATAAGGTGGTCCATGACATTATACATCGTCCAAGGATTCTTGATCATGTGGAATTTTCCGTATCGCAGAATTATACCCGGCAGCATACCACATTTTCTGTGCGGCCTTGTTGCATTAAAGGCTATCCTACGGCTTGACTCCGAAAAAGATGTAATAGATATTCTGCTTGCATTGACATATTTCAAAGTTAATTTCCTGTGTTTTGTATATATGTAGAGAATCATGTTGTATGATTACCTCCATATAACGCTCACTTTCTCATTTCCTGCTTCCCTATTCCTTTCTCTATCTCCCATGGTTTTGTCTACCACTTTGTCTTCTCTGTACAATTTGTCTCACGTATTACATTTTAAGTGCACCAGTAGCTGTTCCTTGGCACCAAAATAAACGTATCATTGATTGACTGGTTTACTTAATTATTTATTTTTTTTACGCCACAGAATGAACGTAGTGAAACGCGAGGTGAAAAATTGTACCTGAAGTATAATGTGGCAATTGACTGTAACTACTTTCACCATTTTGGCAGCAGCGAAAATAAATTAATAAAATAAAATAAAGTAAAGCAATTTATAAGTGGTGCAAGACCCCTCTTACCGATATTTTCTTCAATTTCTTTTTGAATTCTAGCCTGGATGCCTGGTTCTTTCGCCATCCGCAGCAGGAGCCACTGAAGTGTACCAGTTGATGTGTCAACTCCAGCTAGGAGGAACATATATACGTCTGCTACAGGAAGACTGTTCCATTTTTTTGCACACAAATCGAGAGCACAGTTCAGTTAAAGAAAATAGAAACAAATTAGAAGTCACATTCGAATGCTTTAAAACGAGACAACAACCAAACCTCCATGCAAACAAACACGAACGTATGATGCCTGTTACAATAGTTACAACTATAATGCAAACTTCAAATCGATCGTACTTTACTGCATCACTCACTACGTACCTATAAAAACAAAGTGCCCTTCAAAAAATATTCCATGAATCACGTGACAAGTTATTAAAGCAAAGCGACGTTTGCAAATGTTACGTAGGGCAATAAAACAAAAGGCGGGGGATAATCGAGAATACGGAAATTAGCGGACAGCATCGCAGAATTAAAACTTGAAGCTAAACTTGCTAAACAGCACTACTTCGATGTAACACTACCAAATTTTCTTTTTAATAATCTCCAGAGGCTCTGGAATTATTTTCCTGTCAATAAAAATGCTACATCACGTCCTCTTCCCGAAGAAAAAACTGATAAGGCTAACGTATATAACGATGTTGTTCGGTCATTGTTTGCTATAGATTATAATATTATTCGTGCAATGATAGCGCAACATTGCACGAAAATCGATAAACTAGACATTACGGACACCGGTATTTTAAATATACTGTATTTTCAATCTACACTGACAGAATATGGATGCGAAAATGACACGTTTAAATATTTTTTCTTCCCGCTCGCAGTAGCAGAGTCGAACCAACTTGATGCTGCTATCACCAACATTGAATCATTATCTAAATTTATTTCATAAATAGAAAAAAAATGTGTGTGTGTAAGAGTACTTATGCATGCAGTGGCATCAGCACAGAGTGCTTTGTTCAATAGGAAATTTTAATAAACCTTCTCATTTACGACAGTTTATTCGTTTGCCATAATGATTCTCAAAGGCTCGAAGTTTAAGTTCTGTTACTTCTGTTCTATTGCTTGCACCGTTATTCTCCTTGGCCATTTCTCGCAAAGCTTCTTGTCCTTCTCTTTTTTTGGTATTCCATTTGATCTTAACATTGTATCACTTGTATAGTATGTATAACTTGCACTGCTTATGTAATTTTTTTCTATAACCTGCACTTTGTTTGCCTTGCACGGTATAGATGAATTATTGTACTGCCCAACTGCCATGCTCTCGAAGGAGAGCAGCAGTATTGAAAATAAATAAATAAATAAATAAATAAATAAATAAATAAATAAATAAATAAATAAATAAATTTGAGAATAATGTTCCAAGGCTATCTGAGATGTGGGCCTTTTCAAGCTACCCCATAGAGAATCTTTCTTCTCTCGTCTCTATGTGCCTACGGAAAACACAAACGTATGTCGTGCTGCACTGAATTGTTGACGCCGATGTTTAACTTAGCCTTGGCAGGGGTTGCGGTTGTCGCCAAGCATCGGTGTTTGTCATGCGATCAGTGGACTGAGAGCTTTTAAGAAGAGTGATGCCCTTTGTTAACTCGTCTTTCAATTTGCTCCAATGAGTTTGGAAATGTAGCTCATCCGCAGGTTCGAGCAGAACGAGCGTTGGCTGCTCGCCATCTATCTGGCGTCGACGGTTTTCAGAAATTGAATTAAAGAAAAAGAAAGTTGGGCATAATTTCTCTGAAAACAGGTATCAAGGCTAACAAATATCGCAGTTATTTTCGTGCCAGATGACTCATAAGGTAGCAAATGAACTACAGGTGAAAGGCAGATTTAAATGTATTTAATTGTGGCTTTCTTGACGCTTGTATAGTATGTCAAGCAATGTTTGCTGACTGGGTGTGTAATGTAGCCTTCAATAACATGATAAGGCCAGTGAAACAGTGGTTGTGTCACTATACCGTTTTTTTTAGAATTAACAAATATTAAAAAATTGCGTGTGGCGTATAGCCCAAACTTAAACCTTGAGGTTGATTACTCAAACTGACGGACATTATTGCGTAAGAATATAAAATGCATAGCTTAATCATTAAACAATCGCTAATGAACTGTTTAACTAATTGCTTTAGGGACCATATTCCAATGTATGAGTTAGTCAGTGGTTTCTCAAAGCACTCTATCTTGAAAGAAAGTTTCAAACTCGCACCAATATGGAAATAGGCCCTTTCAAACTTGCAGTAAAATTGCACTGTCGTTTCATTTTTATAATTTTAAAACATAACGACTTATGGAATGAATCACAAGGATGTCTGGAACATCAATAAATTTTGTAAACTTTGGG
>NC_091821.1:343832891-343907891 GCF_038994185.2 Dermacentor albipictus
GGGACCTCTAAGTCCCCTCCTATTATCATTCATAGATGTCTCTTGTCATCTAAGCGTATGACGTCAGCATATGTATACCGGCCAGCTCTCCCGAATATTTCGTTAAATTTCCGAATTTGAGCTTGTTTGGCGATATTAGCAATGTTCTAAAGAAGTTCTAAAAGTGGCGAAGGATGGGGTGACGCCAAACGACAGGAAATGTATACAACAAAAAAATTGTGACAGTATCTGTGTTGCTTGTTTGAGGCAGTACTAGTCGTCATATGCTATAAAAGGTCACTTGCTCGGAGCTGGTTTATTAAGAGAAGTTCCTGAAGCAAGTGAAATTGGTCCTTACAAAGTCGCTGAAACAGTTGCTGTAATCTATAAATCCGACGTTGCTTTTTAGTCTAAAGGTAAATCATCGTTAATAATGTACGTATATATATTATCAAAGGTGTGCTCAGGACAAACTTTAATAAAACGACATGTGCGCTCGTCCGCCTTCTGCTCATGTCCGCGAAATCTTTACAAACCTGAATGTTAACAGGTTGGCAGGTATCTCTGGCTACCAGTGCGATCATATTGCACAAGTAACTCAGGAGCAGTCAGCGCTATTTAGGCGCCCTAGTGAACGCTTGGCTTATCACTATCAGCGAAGAAATAATCATTCTTCCTATTGCAGAATATGAAGCTAGCATGAGCACATTTAAAGCTGAGTTCGGGAGGCTATCCTGTTCAACAAGCAACTAGCGTTCAATTTGTTGCCGTAACTCGGAACCACGGGCTGTATGGCACCGTGTTGTTGACAGCTCAGCGATGTCATCGCCACAGGGGATCCCGTGGTTCAACGCGCAGTGCAGTTTATACACTGAAGTGGCATATGCAGGAGTTATCTGACGTCTATGCTACAGTTACATTCAGTGCTGGTTACCAGTAGGATACTACACCAGCTGTATTTACTGTCAACATCGGACAGCAACTACGATCACCTAAACGCAATACACAGGAAAGGTGTTCGACTATGCCTAGAAGTCTCCTAGCCAGGTTAAAAAAAACGGTGTTCTACGAAGCTGAGTCATGACATATCCATTCCTGCTTCAGCATCCGAGGCTCTGCTGACTCAGTTGCTGCGACTAAGTGGGTTTTTCATTAACAAGGCTCTTAGACTTAGATATTCTATCCACGTCACGCTCACGTGCGATCATATTGCACAAGTAACTCAGGAGCAGTCAGCGCTATTTAGGAGCCCTAGTGAACGCTTGGCTTATCACTATCAGCGAAGAAATAATCATTCCTCCTATTGCAGACTGAAGGCCACACACGTCAGCGAGCTCACTGCAATTTCCTTCTTTCCTTCCCTCCGCTCTCTCCCTGTTATCTTTGTTTTCCCCCTTTCCCGTTCCCCCGGTGTAGGGTAGCCAACCGGACGTGATTCTGGTTAACCTCCCTACCTTCTTCTTATCTCTATCCCTCCCCCCACGCTCACGTTTTTATGCAGTGGTCACCCCGCTTCGCGCCTTAGTGTTGCGTTGATCGAGACAGGCAAAAGGTAGACCTGCCCTGTACATTCGAAGACATTAGGTGGCGCTTAAACGTACTAAGACTGAATTAAAAGATTTCGGTTCCATCTGGAGAAGCAAAGTATCTCGTTCTGGAGCCCTTGACCACTTAATCACGGTTACCAGAACCGCGTTCCAATTTACACAGATGGGTCTGTCAAATCGGGCGTGATCCAGTGTATAACTGCGTTCTATACAGCCTCCTTCTTAATTTTCGTTTTATTTATGGGGTTTTACGTGCCAGAAACTATGGTCTGATTATGAGACATGCCATAGTGTGACACTTGGGAACGATCTGGACCACTAGGGGCTCTTTAACGTGCACCTAAATCTAAGTACGCGGATGTTTTCGCATTTCGACCCCATCGAAATGTGGCCGACGTGGCCGTGATCTGATCCCGCCATCTCATGCTCAGCAGCCCAACATCATAGCCACTAAGCAACCACGACGGGCAGCTGCACCCTCTCTAAGAGTTATAGTTATAGTTATAGTTATAGGTCTGGCAGGCTAGACCGCATGGTCTCATCGACGGTTGTCGAGGGCGCCGCAATGGCTGCTGCTCTACGCTAACTATAGTCGGATACAACTTTAGAAAAAAGGAGAGGCCCCGCCCAGATGACCGAAGCGCGACAGCCGAGTGCCTCCGCGACTAAAATAGTCCCGCTAGAAAAATCGTGCTCCTGAAACGCGCTATTCTCGGTATAAATAAAGACTTTTGTATTTTGATGACTGGTTTAGCAGAGCTCTCATGTGCTACAGCACATGCCGGATAGCGACAGAAAAATAACCCCGTGCCTTCTACAACGCTGCCCGTCGTCTGCTCTTTAGCTTCATTGCAAGTCACAAAAGTAGAAAGAGCAGCTCTGCATGGCTTTTGCGCTTGTTCGCATGTACACGGCGTATCTACCACTCGTTTTCCAAGCTTAAAATAAATCAGTTGATATTGAAAAAGTACTTATATAAAACAATGCGTTTATCGCTGAAGCACAGAGCTGACGCGACTTGGCCCAGTTCGAAGCGCGGGCGGCCATCTTCTCCGTTGGCGGGGTCACCGGCCGTCTGGCTCATGACGTCAGTCCAGAGTGCGTGCCCATTGGTGGATGCTCGTGTGCATCCGCATCGGAGGAGTAAACGCCCCCTTTTTTCTAAAGTTGTATCCGACTGTAGACGATTTGCCTGCGCAGGACGTCGTACTTGCCACGAATTCAAAACCTGCATTGCAAAAACTAGCGTACCGCAGGTTAACGTTCACCAAGTTTCCACACAAGTCAGAATTGTTCGTGAAAGACCTCAAAAACAAATGCTTCACACTCAAGTTTCAGTGGGTTCCCTCGCACATTTGGGATTGCTGAAAGTGTCGAAGGTGGTCCTGTATTCACAAAAAGCTCTTACGTTAAAACTGTTCATAAAACAAAATTTCAGCCAATCCTGGCTCTTGACTTGTTATTAGCGGATGCGGCCAGCTAATGGCAAAGAACACTTATGAAAGAAAAGCGTTGCGAATTTGGCCACTGATGCTCTTCCATACGGTGCATTTTCACATCCTTCATAAGTCCAAATACCAAAGAACAATCGAGTTGTAAATAGAAACATCCTTGCCCACTTTCGGCCGTTTTAGAGTCCGACACATGTGCCCCTCGTAACCATGCCGCTTCGTCAAGAGGAAGTCGCACTAGTGCACTGGAGATGGGCAGAATCTGTCTCTACGCCTGCATGTTTATTCAAGACTAAAGGTACCGATCCTCCGCTCTACACTTCATGCAGTAAGACAAGAATAGAGATCTAAAATTTAATATATTGAGGGGCGTGAAAAAGTCATTTCTTTCATGTTTCTTTTAGAAAAATACGAAAAATTCAAAAAAGGATGATCGCGCACAAAGCTATGAAAAAGCCGAAACATTTCTTTCTATAACAATGAAAAGAATATTATTGTTACATTACTGCATCACAGGCGTACTAGCAGTGTTTCTGGGTTCAATATCTTGGCATGATTTCACGCCAAGGCATTGATTTCCCGTCAAAGCACCAAGACGGACATTTGTATCAATCTGTGTCAGATTCATTTCCGCTTGACGCGTCAACGCTTCGCTGTGCAGCGGACAAAGCCTTCCGGACATTGAGGTTCGAGTGCACGTACACAGGTTATAGCACACGATCCCCTGCGAGCCTTTTGCGTAGCGTGGTGTGCACTTTTCCAAACTCAGACCAGTTTCTTTCACATGCCGTACAGGAAGGGGGAATCTGCAGTATGTGACAGGCAAAGGGACTCAAGGGTTGGTTAATCAAAGTTTTTGCCACCACGTGGATGGATCCAGGTGGTTCGCAGACTTCCAACCTCGTTCTTTTGACCAAACTTTTAAGTACGCCGAAAGGAGTCACATCGCAACAGAATAATTCTGCGGGGAAACACTCTTTTCTCTCTTTTTTTTAGTTTTATGCTTCTTCAAAAAACCAAAAAAGCCTGTTTTTTTTCGAAATTTTCAATTTTTTCTTCAACGGCTTACATCCCTAGACAGGAGCCATCGAACCCTTTCTGCGGTCGCGCCTAAGTTATCGTGATGAACGACACGCCCTTCTTGAGATCCTGCAGAAGAAAGGCCTTGCACATGCGTGCCTGCAACGGCTTGTGTTTCCAGAAGGGTCCGTTATTGCCCGCAAGGAAGCTTCACGCCTTCTTACATTTCTAAAGGACACTGATTTGCTCAACGTACAGTAAATACCCAGTAAAACTACAAGAGATGCCCAGGCGAAGCGATTATGGGCCACAATCTCCAGGCTACCCCACCAGTAGCTACAACGCACCACCACTACCACCACCCTATCCCCAGAAAGAGAAAAAAATGTCCATATGCAACTGGGATCTTATCCACAGCCATCCTTATCATGAACACTATACAAGAAGGCGAACATGCGGACGCGTTTTTCAGCAAAATCTAATGAACGCCTATGCTAGTAAACATTTGTAACGCTTAGAAGTAGTTTTTTTCACGAAGGTTTGTTCAAGTCTATAAAATACAGTAGTGCTCAAAGGGAAGAGAAAGGTTGTTGAAGTAAGCTACAAGCATTAAACAGTAACATCGTATATTGGGCTTTAGACACCTTTATAACTACTATCCCTTCCGATACTATACTTCATCCCATTGTATATTTCGCTGCAGCCTTCATACAAATTTCAAGGTCATGAGTCTACTTTTGAAGTCTGTTTGGCCTTACGAGATTGTTTTAATAATACATTGGCTGAAGAAGAGCTAGGTATAACTAGGTGCCCCTGAGCATAAGAAGCCATTTCCCCAATCTCTTTTCACTGTTTCTCGTCTTAATACTTATTTTCACTTTATTTGTAAATACAATAGCAAGTGTGACATTATTATTCCACGGACGGGGAGACTATTCAAAAGTGAAAAGTCTAAGGCCAGTTTCCGACGTTGGGCGTAACAGAACATTTGTGGGCAGAAAAAAAGGCAATAGTATTAGACTTCTGTGGACAACCAACATTCTTCATTCTTACTGCTTGCCTGAAACACGCTGGCTTTCCCTGCTATGTGAGATTAGAAATCTGGTCTAGGACTACAATGGAGGAATGCAACCTCCTGGTTTAGCAATGCCTATCGAACTGGTTACGGTTCTTCACGGGAAGTACTTTCTACCCCTACCCAAACATATCTACAACTCCCGGCTGTATATGTAGTTTCGATAATTTCCTTTGCTTGTGAACTGTTGTTTACTTGTATACTTGTTACTTGTATACTTGTTACTTGTATACTTGTTACTTGTATACTGCTTGTATGCTGTTGTATATTGTTGTATACGTTTGCTTGTATACTGTTGTTTCTGCTGTAGGAATGCCTGACGTTTGAGGTGCAGAGTAACTTGTGCTTCGTCTGCTGCATTTCGTTGAGTCCTAAGGAAATAGAAGGCAAAAAAAAAATAAAGAATGCGCCGACAGAATACCGGCAGTATAAAAAATGAAAAAAAAAACATTCGCATTTCATGTTCTGCCTAGAAGGGATAAAGCAATTTCAAAATCCAGATTTTCTTCCAACTCATACATAGTCAAGTTTGCACTCGAAGAGTGCCTGGTCGCGTCGTGCTATCGGACACGCTTCAACGACTCCTCCCGAAAACAATGACGTAGGTATGTGCTTCCGAAGCAAGCTATAACATGTCTCCAAAAGAAAAAAGACAGAAGCCATTTTAGAAGCTTTTGAAGAGACATTATATTACTCAGGCGAAAGTTAGAAAGAAACAAGAATTTGTGATAGCACAAAAGCACAGTCAGGATTAGAGGACATCATTCTTTAAAAATCTTCATCCTTTAAAAACTACTATGTTCTTACTAAAAAAATTTCTGACGTCATAGGAGAGATACATAGCTGAAGTTCTGCTTTGTGATAAGATTACCTTAAGTGCGCAAGAATGACCAGCACCGCTAAAGTTTTCTCCGATGATTGCTTCTACTTTGATGTGACAGTGGCGACATTTTAGTTTTACTTATCCAGTATTACTTCAGTTCCCGGATGATGGCCGAGACGAGAGGCATTCGTTCGAAAAATCGAATCTGTCACATTTCAATAAAAGGTCTGTCATTTCCTGCTTGACTTCTTGACAACGCGGAAATTGATGGCCCGCCTAGACGTGAATCGAACAAAAACTACAATTCACGGGTGTGCAGAATAGGGAAAATACTTTATTATACCTTTTCTTTGTCTACAGCTCTTTATTCGAATTTAAGTTTTCAGCTGTCAAATCCTCGAGAATTGTCAAAGGATGTTGTCAAGTATCCTTTCATCGCGAAACTTGTGTAGAAATCACTGTGATGGAGATTAGCGACAGGTATTTCTCTCCGTTACTTCTCCGCCGACATGTGAGCTGGCTTAAGAAACAGCGTGCATTATGACATCGATCTTTTGAGCGCCCCGTTAACACGCCCGAGAATGCTCAGAACATTCGAAAGCTGCGCACGCTCTTTAATCTCACAGCCAGCCACTCTGACAGATTTCTTCGAACGTCTGAAAAAAACAGATCCACACTTCCTCCAACTTTTTAACAAGCTACACATCTTAGACAGCGAATAGTGTTTTCTCACATTTAGACCATTCCCCCTTGGTTCGTTCTCGATTGCTTAATTTATCAAGACAATGTTAATACTGCTGCGACAATAGTGAGGGGCCTTTTCATACTGTTGTCTTTCAGCCTGGTATGTTATCAAACACCGCTATTCTATCAAACAGAAATTAGATAAACGAGCGTAGATTATATTAAACAAAAGTCCTTGCTGTTATTACGCAAGACAGACACCGCGTAGTGAGTAAAGGTCGAATAGTAATCAGTGTTTCAGCAGTTATGGACTGATTGAATTGGGCCAGTAGTAGGGTACGGCTATACTTAAGAATAATAGTACTCTGTGCGCTTCTCAGTGTCGCTTATTCTATTTACAAATAACGCTAAGGTCCCATTCGCTCACACAGTGAACAGCTGGCATTAGGGCCCCTCCATGGTCCCGCATGGAGAGGCCCTTTGCTGGTGAGATATCACCGGGTGCAACGCTTTTTTTTAATAAATGAAACACTGAGCTTGAGTTGTATGTGATTGACACCTAAATCACCTTCAGAAACGATCGGTCCCGTTTTATCTTTTTAAGTGTGCTAAAACACGCAACACGCGAGCTTACGCCGTTCCGTCGAGTAAGCGCACATGCAATCTCAGCATATAGGCGTTCGCGGTAGTCGCCGGTCTGATCACCTGCGCACCCCAAGTGCGCTTTACGGAGGGGCCCGTCAGTCCTACCCGGGCGTATGATCTCACGCCCGGTCGCCGATGTGCTCTACTGGTACAAACTCTTTCAGGGTGAAGTTCCCGCAACAGCCTGCCGTCCATCGCACCCGCCGGCTACGCCTAACCGTCGCCGCCACACCGCTGCGTCAGAGTCGGGGGTCCAAAGTTGCGCGTTGATAGCTTTGGTGCCGAGTTTCGAATACGGTAAACTGTGATACTGCCATCAAGGGCAGGACAACTAGAGCCATATTGTAGCGACTTGCGCAGATGAACCAGCACTGGATATGCGCGTGGCGCTTAGTGAAACTGGCTTCCAATTTTTTTTCACTATAAACTGTGGGGAAGCGGGCATTGCACAATGGTGGGCTTTACAAGAGTAAATGCGGTAGTTGCCCCAACACTCCTACATCTTCAGAGTAACTGAAAGTGTGCTAAAGCATATCAGCGTAAGATTAGGAATTTCCGCTTCTTTGGTGAGGTTTGTTAAGCTTACAAAATGTGTGCTCTGTGCACAAAGGTTCTACATAAACGTCAGATGTGAGAACATCAACAATATTTTCTATCCAGCACGCTTAATCGCTGCATAACCATAACCAACTATAACCATAACGAACTATCCAGCACGCTTAACCGATGAATAAGAGCCATTTGCTTACCGTCGGTCTCAATCCGTGCGCCGTCGACGTGCCCGCGCACCACTCATGTTCGACACCAGGAACGCCTCTGGCCGCGCTGCTCATCCTACGAACGTTATGAGACGAATGGTATAGTTACCCGGGCGATCCCTCTGCCGCGTAGCAACAGTTTCTTGGCATGCCGCGTCACGCCAATGTGACGCCCCTGCGTATTGCAAGACCGTCTGAAGAGCTCGAGCCTTCTTATCGCTTTCTGTGGCTCGTCCTTCGGGAGAAACGGCGACCTTAGCGTAGCCTGTCATGATGAAGTCTGCCATAGTGCAGTCTGTCATACAACACTTGGTTGCGCACTTAATTGTTACTCTGCTTCCTTATTTACTCTATTTCTTTTTTTACAGTACCCTCTCATTATCTAAGCACATGAAATAGTGGAGTCGTTACACAAGACAGCTAAAATAAAATGTATATTAGGTGCGAAAGAAAATTCCGCTAATTGTCAAGGAGAAATAATATATTTTAGAGAAGAACGCAAACGTAACCAGAAAACATGGATAATACTAAATTGTACCTGATTACGCAGCAGCGACATTAACATGATTTTACGTCCAGACTTGGTAGGCCTCTTCCTAAACACGGTGTTACTGGATTGCACGCACGAACACCTACGCCCACACGCACGCGCACGCAAACACATGCGCAAACAAACACACGAACAAAGAAAAAGGAGAAGGTATGGTCACCTGAGACTCTCAGTAGTAGATGCTGTTCTGCTCAAAAAGTTCTTAATTTACCGCCTTGAGAAATGAGCTGTCACTTCAGCGCTTTAGTAGTTCGGCAAACACTGACATTACCGGCAGTTTGAAGCAATCCTTCGTCAGTGAAACGGGAATCCCTAAAGCAAGCTTGCCAGACAGAGCGCCTCAACATCTACATTTCGTGCGCAGTATAGCATACTAGAGGGTTAGCCAGACTCACATCTCCATTTTTCAGTAAAGTTGTAGCAACTCTGGTTACCGATTAGCTTATCTACAAAAGCTTACTAAAGCTTACGGCTCGTGGGCTTAACTACAACTATTATCCCTGCCCAACATACTTAAAAGGTCGTGTGCCTGTTTAACCTCACTGTCTTTCCTTTCTTCTCTTTATCTCCTAATCCATAGACGCTAGTGTACTCCTGAGATCATTTGACATATGTAAACGGCGCTAACTTCTTCTGCATTGTGTTTTACTTCCATGCGCCACTTTCTTTCGGTCCGCCTTTCTTTCCTTCCTTACTTTATTATTTTTCTGTTTCCCTTTATCCCCTCCCCCTTGTGTTTCAGTAGCTAACGAGATGCTTCTTTTCTGTTAACCTCCTTGCATTTTCTTCTTGATTATCTCACTGTCTAGCAGTTACTTAATAATAATAATGTACATGCACATGATTACACTTCAAAAGTGCTCGCACAAACGCAGCGACGATGTGCGAAATGCTTTGCACGCGGTGTTCCTAAACATTTATTTTTCTCCTGCTCTTTCTCAACGCCATCACCCTATTAATAAAGAGCTGCTAGATTATTTAATTTCACCGCTACGTACGTACCGACTATAAAGAGATAGGAATGTTCAGCAAGTCAGTCGAGTCCACTGATGCTACCCATGGGAGATCCGCTATCGCAGTTGCGGCCTTCAAATATGTTCTCTGTCCCACGTCTGTGTTTCTAGCCAACGATCCGTGTTCGACCGGTTTAAAACAGAGACTCACACGCGTCTGGTCGATGCTGAGTAGTGTGCTCGTTAGGCGGCCGTGAGGAAAGAAAGCAAGCTTGAGGCGACGATACGCCACTGCAAACAAAATTTAAGCACAGGCCATAAAACGGTACTTCTCTCCCGCTTCTCTCTCCTTGCTCATTCGGTGATACTGGGCCACCGCCGATGAACGTGTCGAGGGACGCACTTCGTCGTTGGTCGAATATGTCGCCGCTTTAAGCTAAGGCCAAAATTCAATATAGCCTTTCCTACCCCTCCCCTCGAGTTCTTTTTTCTTTTCTTCTTTGGAGAGCGAATTGCATTGTTCTTATTGCGCATAAATGCAGCGTATTTATTTTAAGGGGGGAGGGGAGGGGGCGGTTGAAGTAATAGGTAGTAAGATTCCTTGGACATTTAGGTCTTGGGCTATACAGTTGTCATCTATTATGTATGTTTGTTTTTTAGGTGTAGGTCGCTTAAGAGGCAGGCGCGGACAGCAGTTAACAGGATTTTATCTACTACACATGTAGCCTCGCGATATCCCGTGCATTAGATTGCTTACTGTCTTCAATTCTTGTTTAAAATTAACTGGGAATCGATTACGTAATATATACATCCCGGATATTAAATTGGATGCATGAGCAGCTTTATGGAAGTGGTTAATTCATATTCTTGCCATCATCTTTTGCGAAAATTGACACTAATTTGATCTAGCCGATTGCACCGCCGCGCACGACAAAAAAAAATATCAGTGCCCTTCCACTCTGTGAAGAAGGATGACCAGCGAAGCTGTGCATGTGGGCCCATAATGGCGAACTGCACCTCCGCCGCGGGTCGGCTCGGCATTGCACTGTCTTCGGGATCGGCCCAGGTATGGGGAGCGCTTAACGCCTGCTTCACTTCCGCCGCAGGTCGGCCAGGCATAGCACGATCTTCGGGATCGGCCTACGTATGAGGAGTGCTTAACGCCTGTTGCACCTCCGCCGCGGGTCGGGATGGTATCGCACTGTCTTCGGGGTCGGGCCACGTATGGGGAGCTTCTTACTTACGACATGGAAATTTCCTTGGACGGTAGAGGTATACGGCTTCGCTGTAGAAAGGCCCCATGATGCGCGTGTTGCAAGTTGCTCGTTATCACAAATATACAGAAGGTATCATCAGTATACCAACGTACCAGGTGATGCTAATTTTGAATTTGTGTGTGTTCTAAAAATAAATCTAGGAACGAAGGAAGGAAAAAAAGGAAGGAAGGAAAACAACAATTGAAAAGCAGAGAGGTTGTTTTTACGATAAGTAATGAGAAGAGATGGTCACTTTCGCCACTTACATTAAGACGCTGACTTCAACATTTAACCACGGTAATTAAGCCAAAAATTAGTTTTTCACGTTCGTAAAAGAAGGCGGAAATAAAAACCTACTTCAAACGTTTTTATGGTCCTGTGCTGTATGAGGGTCTGACGAGGATAAGCAGTGATCATGCTATGAAAGAAGGAAATTTTCAAGAATTCATTCGTTCGTTATCCGCTATTTCGTTCTTGCTTTCGTCGCTTTTCAAGAACTAAACTACGCTACACTGCCAACTCAGTACACCTGTCCACTATAGTACACTGTGTTATAAACGACTCAAACAGGGACAAGCTGCCTCTGTAAGGGTGGCCTACGCTTCGATAGGTGGACCTATCTTTGGTAAAAGGGACCATGTCCTCGGCAGGTTAGTTTTAACAGGTTACTAGGGTGCAGTCACGTGTGGTCGTCGTCGTCGGCGGCTGGCTCTGAAGGAAGAGGATGGAGAAAAAAATGGCGCTGTCGTTTGACGTTTCTCGGCTTGGTTTCTAAGTCGAGTTGAAGGAGCGGGAGAGTGGGAAGGCGACAGAAGAAACAAATATAAAACTAAAGGACATAGAGGTCTGCTTGGGGAGATTGTTGGGAGAGGGAGATTATGGGAAGCTTTCAGAGTACTGGACAGAAACCGTTGCCATAAGCGGCGCGCGTGTATAGCTTTAGAAAACCCGGTCAGCCGGTCAGGGTGGGAGCAACAAAAAGGACACGAGTTGAAAGAATGACCTGAGTAGGTCAGCAGCCATGGGCTGGGGCTTTTTCAAAGGTAATAAAATGGTGACATGGAATCTGGGGGAAAGGGTAGGGGGTTGGTCTTCGAAGGGACGTTAACTTTAGTAGTTCGACATAGGCGTCGCCGCGGAGGTATATAGAAGTGGCGCGACGCCGCGTGTTGTAGGCACCGAAAGAAGATATGTTGACGTTTTGGACTTCAAAACGCGGCGGCGGTTTAAAACAGGAAAGGGAAGAAGAAAATAGGAGGGATATGGCAGAAGGAGCGGGAGGAGGCAGGTGTACATGGCAAAAGGGCTTGTATGATTGATATATGCGTAGAAGCGTGGAAGAAAATATTCAATTGAATGGTTGGGAAGGGGGCATGTATAAGCTGGAAGCGGTGGAATAGGTGAGCTCAAGTATAGAGGTTAGCTGGTGGCATATCGTGTCTCAGGGCCTTTGTTGAAAATCTGAAATTGTTGAATATGAATATGTTGAGATAGGAAAATATTAGGTATAGGTTGTATCTTTCACTAATTCTAAGCTGGCACGGGCGAGATTTATTCCCGTCGGGTGTAGGCATTTAAACTTCTGCATGAGGTATGATTTGGTACATTTCCTATCGCGCGGGGAACGTAAATTTGTTTATAGTATGAGGGACGTTCCAAAAGTAAATTTCGGCGTTTATTTTAACTCGGAAACTTTATTGCGAAAAACATACACCACGGTATCATGAACTATACACCTCGCACTATTTTTCTACATGGTCGCCACCGATATTGAGACATTTGTCGTAGCGTGTAATCAGTTTGAAAGAACCACTCAGGTAAAATTGCAAAGCCTGAGACATGACCTCTTCACTATACACAATCTGTAGGCATTCATGTATGGCGGACACACTAGTCCTACATGCCCATTCATACCGGATAACAGTGCGCACTTCCATCGGCGACCACGCTGTCAGCAAACGTCTATCTGTCACATATATATATATATATATATATATATATATATATATATTATATATATATATATATATATATATATATATATATATATATATATATATATATATATATATATATATATATAGTGATTTGTACACGAATAACCTCGGGCACGCCGATCTGCTGCTACTCTCCTTTCTTCGGCGTTCTGCGCATGCGTCGTTCCTCATCCGCTGACGCTCCTTTCGTCGGTGAACCAGCAACATGCATGGATTCTTATGGCAATTATTTGTTTCACCTGGTGTGCCACCTTCTTTTTCAAAAAAGTGACGAAGCTTACTTACGTAACGTCCCTAGTATATAGAGCCTTGATTCAGTGAATATACGGCTGGCTAGTGATTTAGGTGAGTTGCGTTTTGTATATGGTGTTGCTCGTTGAGCTTTGTATGAATTTGTTGTCCAGTGGCACCTATGTATTGTTTGCTACAGGTGGCACGTTCTAGACAGTGGACTACGTTGCTTGACGTGCAGGTGAAATTCGAAGTCACTTTGTGAAGGTAATCACACGCCGTACATTTTACTGTAGAAGACGATTGAATATGTTTGCGTATAGATAACCAAGGGCAGCCACAGAGACCGGATGTTGGTTTCGTCTTTATCCTTGGTTCGGTATCTACAAGGATCTCTTTGAAGTTAGTGTTGCGCCTGTAGGCTACTCTGGGCGGGTTGGGAAAGAGCGTATTAAAGTTCTGGCTGCTTATGAGAATTGGGTAGTATTGATTGGGGAAAGTTGTTCACGTTTCGGAGTGCGTTTGAGAATTTATTGGTATGACGAGGCGTTGTTGCTCATGTGACCTCAGGGTGGGGTTGGAGGACCTGGGTTCGCTCACGTTGGGATGCATAGGGGTAGGCTTTTTGAAGGGCCATGCTCAGGTGGTTCCTGTTTTATACGGTTTCATTTAGATGACCGAGTGTATCTATGTAATCTTGGCTTTCATAGCAAATACGGCGTAATCGGGTAGCTTGATCTTTAAATATACCTTATTTGCCATGTCTAGCATGGTGACTTATATATTCTAGGTAGTGTTGTTTGTGAACGGGTTCCCTAAACAGCATTGTCTTTAGTGTCCCGTTGTCAATATATATCGTGTGTCCAGAAAGTTTATGCGCTTAGTTGAAGATTCAGATGCGAATTTTATGGTTCAGTGAAAAGAATTTAATAATGTTACAAGTTTATCTAGAGTGTCCTGACCATGTCCACATACGATAAATATGCCGCCTATGTACCGTAGGTATGTATGGGGCTTGTCTGTGAAGCGAGATAGTAAATCTCGTTTTTTAGAGTCCCCAGAAATATGTTCGCGTTGGTTGGTGCAAAAGGTGTACCCATACCTGTCCAATGTATCTATAGGTAGTAATTGACCTTAAATTCGAAGTAGTTATATATGAGAATGTATTCAAGAATCGACAAGTACAGTTCAATAGAGTATTGCACATTGTTCTAGGACAGAGTTTCTTTTAGCGAAGCAATCCATCAGAAATTATATTGTTGATGTATATGACCAAGACGTCTAGTGATGCGCAAATTATCTTTGGTGGTAGGGTGCGTTTAGTATCAGTGGCCTCTATATATTTCAGTACGTGTGGGGTATGTTGTACAAATAATGGATGTGTTTTGGGTAAATCGCCAAGGAAGTGGTTAAGAAATTGGGAGAGGCTCTCTGTCAGGGTGTTGTTGCTCGATACAATCGGGCGCCCTTAGATATTAGGGATGCGTCGTTAGTTCAGCGGGTGGAATGAATTTTCGGAAGGAGATAGAAGCGTCTTGCAGTTTTGTTGCTTGATTGAAGAAATCTTAATTGCTACGGTGTTATCGGTTCATCAGCAAAAAGCAGTAATTGTCAGCGTGTATGGTAACGTGGGAACGTTGTCTAGCTTACGGCTGTGTTTAGTATTGTTTATCTGTGTGCAAGCCCCGTGCTCAGCGTGGGTGCCGTACGTGGATGGTGAAACTGCACACAATTTTCAATCGAGATTAGTAAAGAATGAACTACAGCGAATGCGCCTATAGATAGCAAATTTGTCACTTTAGCCTATATGAATCACTTTGGTTAAAATTAAGAAACAATATTTCTTTCAGCGTGAATACAGAGAAAGTGATTATTTCCGTATTTATGGTTTGGAAAATATTTTCCATAATAAAATTCAAAATTTTTCGTTTGCCTTTGTTTTTCCCACAATTATTCTTTTTGGTGTGGAGGGAAAAGGGTACAAAGAAAAGGAGAGCGAGTGAAGAAGAGTAAAGAATATAAAAAAAAGGAGTGCGCACACACTAGAGCATAATGCAATAACGAGAGACATGCGTCTGCGTCTCACGCAACCGTACTGCAATCGATCTCCGACTGACGCTCTACAAGTTCTCATAAATGCAGAACACATCCGTGGCCAGAATGCTTAAGCTACAATCGGGAGCCTAATGTGTCGCCTTCAGTTACTACAAAAGGACTCTGTGAGTTTGAGCAAGCCTAGACTCACGGTCAGTGAGAAAAAAAAACAAATTTGCTACAGGGTCTGAGCGGTGGATTACGGGAAAGAAGCGCAGTGTCTGGCACCGGAAACATACGAGCACGAAAGAAGGACGTCGACGCTAAGTGACGATGACACGAAGCGGAAACAGAACACCGGCACGTGGCACAAGAACAGATGGCGGGAGAAAAACCACCGGCCTTCGAGATAACGAAAACATGGGACGCCGACGTGAAACTGCTGCAAGAAGAACGTATCTCGTTAGATCCCATTTGTATGCAGTCAGACGCGCGCGCATGCAGTCAGCCGAAAGATAAGAAATGAGGAGCGCTTTCCTTTCTTGCTTTCTATGCAGGTAGCTGTTCGCGGATATGCCTTCGGTGTTGCATAGTTTTGCACACAGCACCAGCTAGGAAATTAAGCCGAGGCACGCTAACGTCACTGTTTATACGGTACATACACTGACAGTTTCCGACGTAAATAAAGGAATGCGTTACTCGTAAGGCGACAGTTTCGAAAGACGCACTGACAGCGACTGCTGGTATCATTGAACGGGATGCAGTCGATGGAATGCGCGTCGGAAAGCGCTCTGGTATCTTTTCATTTTGCTATCTGCTTAGCGAGACGTTTCGATGCACCTTCCAACGATATTGTCACGTGGTAGTGACGGTTAATAATACAGCGGTAAAATTGTGAATGACGGAACTAACTTTTTTTATTGGACGAACATATGCCCAGAAAAGCAAGTTACACTCAAAGCACAGCAGTAGCGGCGAACACGGTCGGCGATCATCGAAAATCCGATCAGCTGGTCATGCAAGTCGGCTTTTATACATCAGTCATCGAAGGTTCCAGAGTGATCACTGGTGCCCACAATTCTTCCAGAAACTTCTACACCATTCATGTCGCGCATACACGCAACCAGATTGCACAAGGTCGGGTGACAACAGACAGTGGATAGAAGCATCTATAACATTCCAGAAACTTCCGATACATGCCGGCGTGTCCTCCGCTGAGCGATAACATTTGTTAGACGATGAAACGCGGTCGCCCTATGAACAGGTACACGTGATGATATTAACAACGCGAATGCGAAGGAGCTAATTTCGAGCTCCTCCATTTATTGCCGCCACAAAACTACGATCTACGGAACATCTGCTCTCGTTCGAGCCTGGGAATTGAAAACGAGGAGCGTAGGACATCGATCGAATGCGGTCAGTAACTCTAACGAAAAAATTGCGTGAGCCACTGTGATGCGTGCTTGAGCACTCGAAAGTATTGTAGCGTGAAGAGAACACATTTGTAATGCATCATCAGGAGAATATTTGCCTGCGGTCTTCCGTACATTACAGATAAAGGCGATTCAGAGCGCCTGAAGCTTTTGCAAGGTAAGCTAACAAGCACACAGCACCACGGATATATCGATTATCGCCGATCGCCTTCAAAGATTGTATAAAATGAAATGCAAAACAAGGCCTCACACCACAAGGTACATCGCACCTAAAGGTTGGCTCGCCGACCATAGTCCAGTCCTCGTCTGTATTAACGGTCAATAGGATATGCAGTAAACACCAACTAGGCCAAACTGAAATCCTTCTGGACCGTAGATGTATCTTCTGGAAGGCCGCAGTTTCCGACGAGCTGGAAAGACGACTTGATCTCTCTAATTATACAGTCAATCCAGACCGGTCCAGCCAACCACTCATTCACTAACTCACGGGTGAGTTCTGATGTCATACCTCATGCGCCAATTCTCACTCACTCAAACTCACTCACACACTCACTCACTTAGAGAATACGTGTGTGAGTGAGTGAGTGAGTGAGTGAGTGAGTGAGTGAGTGAGTGAGTGAGTGAGTGAGTGAGTGAGTGAGTGAGTGAGTGAGTGAGTGAGTGAGTGAGTGAGTGAGTGAGTGAGTGAGTGAGTGAGTGAGTGAGTGAGTGAGTGAGTGAGTGAGTGAGTGAGTGAGTGAGTGAGTGAGTGAGTGAGTGAGTGAGTGAGTGAGTGAGTGAGTGAGTGAGTGAGTGAGTGAGTGAGTGAGTGAGTGAGTGAGTGAGTGAGTGAGTGAGTGAGTGAGTGAGTGAGTGAGTGAGTGAGTGAGTGAGTGAGTGAGTGAGTGAGTGAGTGAGTGAGTGAGTGAGTGAGAATTGTCACGTGACATGACGTCAGAAAACCGTAGTAGATCAGGAAATGAAAACTCAGAAGGAAGTTGTGGGCCTTGGAGTGGTGAAAAATATAAGGTAGAGCGCTTCCATCCTTGTGGGTGAAAAGTAGTATTTCGAAAAATCTCACATTGTTCTCTCGCACAAGCTCGCGGTAGTCTTGATGGTTCCACCAAAGGTGTCGCGAGACAACGCACAAGCACTTTTAGAACTTTGGTGGCGGCGCTGTAGGTGTCTTTATTTATATGGATAACTTCGAGGCCAATGAAGAGATGGGGCAAAGCATTGCAAGTGTCGTATGAGAGAGTCTAAATTGACTTCCTGTATGCTGGAGAGAGGCGCGCGATAGGACTGACTATTAGGCTTACGAATGCCGCTGTTATATCGTGCATTGGATACTACCACAGCATAGGAAGTTTTGGCCAACTTTAGCCAATATATCTCTGTTGATCCTTTTAATTTTCCACAGGAGTACTTAAAATAGCTAAATTTTATAATCAAATAGAATAGGAATCTTCAAGAAAAACAGCCTTCGAATATCCAATGAAATATCTAACTCTTTCTAATTTGCCAACAAAGTGTGCACATAAAGGCAGGGTGGGGTCCGTTCGGTTCTGAAAAAAATATACAGGATGTAAGTTTATTACACTAAGTGAGACATTTAATGCTATTGATAATGAAACTTCCGGTCAACTGATTATTTTGAGAACAATAAAATACTGAAAGGCGATCGTACATGCTGCACCAGGAAAGTGAATGATGAAACGCCAGCCAGACCGCTTCCCCAAATGGTGAAGATGCAGAATACCGCTACCACGCACATTTCTTTGAGGATATGTAAAAATGGCGAGATCGTACAAATAAATTGTTTCGCCTAAATCTAGAGAATAAATTCTTAGGCTGCCTGAAGGTGAGGCATGCATTGTTGTTGAATGACAAGACATTATAGAGCAATAGTAAGGTTCTCCATGGTTTCACTTAAAGAACCATGTTTTCCCACGCTTAACCTGTTCTGCAGCAGCAGAATCACTCTAAACAGGCCTCACTTGCATCTGGCTTTCTCCGTTTAGACTTTGATAAGTGTCGTTATCCCTCATGTTCTAAATGAAACGAATATTTTACAACTTCGAATAGAAAATTCTCGAATTTAATACCGATCAAATAGCAAGGACTACTATATCCATATTCGAAATTTTGAATTTTATTACACTCAAGTTGGCGCGGAAGTATCACAAGACTTTCTGCTTCACCAAATACTGAATAGCCCACTAACTTTGTAAGTGATGATGAGTAACTAGCAGACTACCCCATAAAAACCTACAAATATATAGCACTCTCCTGATGTCGCTGACATTGTTAAGAAGATAAAACAAAAATTTAACTCTGAAACGCACAAGAAAACTACACGCATGCACTCAATGCACGTGGCGTGTTTCTTTCTTTTTGAGAACGTTAAGAACACGTACGTTTGTTTACAACGGAAGAAAATACTTTATTTTTCTTGGCAAGCAATGTTGGCGAATACGAGCGACCGGATGTTTTGTGGAGTCACAAGTAAACTGCTTCCACAGTGCGAAAAAAAGTCTATATCTATACGAGTTTCTGGCATTAAAAGCACGCACAACTTTCGGCCTTTAATTGCAGCGCCCTAAGTTGCCTCCTTCCTGGCTCGCTGCTGCCTAACGGGCACGCCGCTCCGCATCGATCAGACTTTTCAGAAACTTCACAGTTCAGCTGGTAGGTCGATACAAAGCAACAACGAACCGAACCTGGAGCGAGCCTACAATCCACGCGCGCAACATCGGGTAACTTGCGGGAAACGTCACAGGACTAGACCGATATATGACACAATACGTGTATCTTTATTGAGCTTATGTCAATCTAGATGAAGCGTCATCACGCTCGGCTGATTTATTACTACCGCTTCTCAATAATGGTGCATTCCTAGGCTGGCTTCTGAAAGACAGAGTGGCACCGACGTGCGACAGCAGCTCAGCGTCTCTGGCGTACTCAGGGTGATCGTGAGGATGCGGGTTCGACTGCTGGCCGCGGCGACAAGTTTAACATGGGCAGAATGATTGAAAGCGCTCGTTTACTTATCGATCTGAGTCCTAAGACAGCCCATGTCACTGTTCGGTTCTTACTGCTGACTGGTGTGTTATGAACGTGAAATTTCCGCCCCTTTCCTTTGTTTTTCTTGCTTTAATGCACTGCGAAATTTTTGGGGGGGCTAGAAGACGCAGTTAAATAATAAGGAAGTGGGGCACAGGACTCACGAAGCGCTTGTCCTGTAGCCCTATTTAATTGGCGTCCGCCTTTTCTAGCGAAAAAACCGATTCGCAATGCATAACCAACTCGCCCTAATAACCGCTTTGATTAGGGTAAATGATGCCAGTGCTACGTGAACTAAACAACCGTCTCACTATAACGATTACATGGTCATGCGCAGTTAAGTCATACACAATTGACCTACTGGCATCGGGTCCTGTTCTCATCGTCTCGATCATCGCTGACCTTATAAGAAGTTCGCTATCATTCCAGTAGAGTGCTGCAAGCCTCTGCTTCCATATAATGCTGCTCGTTGGAGGCGAATTGACAGAGAATTTTCCTTCCGCCTCTCGCACAAGACAGCGCGTCCACCAAGGAGCACTGCAAGAACGCAGAATATGCTTGAAGCGTTCCACTGGTGCGATGTCAAAATACTCATAAGGTCAGCGACGGTCGAGACGATGAAAACGTGACCTCGTAGCTTATTTGCATAAGTACAGCAGTAAGTACAGCGTAAGTACAGCAGTTAGAAGGCGCAGCATGTACTGAGAGCCAGCGTGTCAGCGTGTAAAAAGACTCGTCAACGGCTTCAGAAAGAGAAAGAAATACATTTTTTTTTAAACGTTATCTACGTATATTGATAGGCATCCTTAGTGGTTTCTTTTTTCGCCGAGATGCCTTGATTAGGTTAACTGTCTCGCTCCTTAATAGGTAGAAAATGGTTCGTGAAAATGCTTACGTATCTGCGCTTGGCTACAAGTTCGCGAGTGCAGTAAAATGTTTTAGGTAATGTATTAAGTTTATTGGATTTGTAAGTATATAGTTTTGTGCCAATATTTGAATCCCTTTATGCATTGATATTTTTTTACCGATTGTATCTTGTGATAAACTGTACCATATGCACCCAGCACGCTATGCCTCTTCGTAGGCCTGTAAGGGCTTTCTAAATAAAATAAATAAATAAATAAATATACTACAGAATGTCTCCCGCTCTAGTTCAGACGTCTGGGCCATGATTTCGGAGTGATGCTTTCTGTTCGATTCTATGCCACTCTTGTCATCCATCTTACGTGGCCGGCTGAACCCATTGATGACGTGGCGGAGCGTCACTCTGACCTCAGACGAAACGCGAAAGTAAATTACATTAGAAAAGGCATCGCTACAAAGTCGTGGTCCAGATTCTTGAGCTCTTTCCCGAGTGCTGGTCCTAATTACAGCGAATACTGCACATCAGCTAAAATGGGACTGCGCGACTCTAATCAAAAATATTCAAAAGCAGGACCTTTAATTGGGCGCAATGTTTTGAGGACCAAAGAAAGGCGCACAAACTCTGCTGGGGACAGACAACTGATTATGCGCCTGACATAGCTTTATCCTTTTCTTTAAACGTTAACATTAGTGTGCTGTATTGTCTAGCTAAAGGCAAGCTAAGGTTTGTCATGCAATCTAGTGGGCCCCCACAGTTCTCATTCAGGCTAAACTTATTGATATAAAATTAACGATATTATATTTGACATCGACAACGGCCGTTGAACTTGCCGCCCTGTTTGCAGCACATCAATCAGGAAACGCTTCAGGTATGGCCCATCTTCAACGATTCCGAGGCAGCCGTACAATGTTTACTCCCTGGAATGTGCCGTGAATCTAAGTAACAACTTGTCTCGGACGAAAGAGAAACTTACAATCGTGCAATTGGGAAAGCACATGGCATCGACCCGCTGTGGTTGCTCAGTGGCTATGGTGTTGGGCTGCTGAGCACTAGGTCGCTGGATCGAATCCGGGCCACGGCGGCCGCATATCGATGGGGGCGAAATGCGAAAACACCCGTGTACTTAGATTTAGGTGCACGTTAAAGAACCCCAGGGGGTCGAAATTTCCGGAGTCCTCCACTACGGCGTGCCTCATAATCATAAAGTGGTTTCGGCACGTAAAACACTATAATTTAACATGACATCGTTTTTAAGTGGCTGCCAAGTCGCTGCGATGTCGTAGAAAACCATGCCAGTGCAGGCGCTTGATATATATACCCATGATAGTGTCGTTTACATTGTTGTCTCGATGTCAAGAGCGGATCAGGAAAAATAATAATAATGCACGCGCGCTTGCACACGAGCCTACATTGGCCCAGTGGAATTCGGTGGACTTGACGAGCCAACGACTTTGTCCCCCGGTTCTCCATCTAACACTGCGCCCACCGAACGATTCACCACGACGAGAAGTGACTCTTATTTGCCGCTTATGACATAGAGTACCATGCAGTATACAATGCCTGCTTCCTCATCAGAATGGCCAGAAGTCCCAAATGTGAAGTGCGGGCGTGCTTGCGTTTACACATTGTTACTAAGAGAAAAACTATAGTCGTTAGTTGCCTTCCGCATGTTCATGCGGACGTGTTCTCTTTGTACTTCTTCTTTTGTCCTCATCTTCTCTAACCTTTCTTTCAACCCGCAATGAAGAGTATCCAACCGTACAGTTGATCTACTTAACGTCTCTGTCTTTCTTTCCTATTACGACCTCTCTCTTTACCTGAGAATATTACAGTTCGCAATTTTTTTTTGCCAAATCTCGTTGCGCAGTTTTTCCTTTTGAGTGTTTTGGCTTTCCTAGAACTTTTAATCTAACTTTTATTAATTCCGAAATTACGCATGAGTTCAAGCATGGAACTGAAGTCAGGCTTTCTTGTCCTTTGTGTTCTCGGGGCGCAGCCGCGTTACCCTGTTGCGTTAAAGCTTGCGACGCACTCAACGCTACCTTGGTCATTGCCTTCACTGAAATCGGTCGCGCGCATGCACTATTACTCGCGCTTTTGGCACACGCCGAGCATAATATCCTCAACCAGATATTTTGCTACGGCGGCAGCTTGTTATAATCATTTGCGCCCGCGGCGCAGTGAACATGTTCGTGACATGTTGTACCGCTTCGTGGCTACATTGCTGATGTCATTTGCAGAATGTTTTCCACGCGCCGAGTTTCAAACTGTTGTGTTCGCTTAGCATGTACGAACAATCATGAAAGGGCGAATGAGCAAGGGCGTACCGATGCCTGATGGTTTTAATGATTACTTAAGTGTTCCGCGCCACCCCTTTCTGATTCAATTCGAAGCAAAATAGTATCTAGTGCTAAGATTCTGTAAGGGGTCTTTTCCTTGCAAAATGTTTTCGTTATTCGTCATTGGCTCGCACACCTCCGTACCGGCAACATCACTGGTATCGACCACTAGGCGCGACTGAGGAAAATAATGGAATCCGTTGAACAGAATCGTCACAAATTGTAGTGTCTGAATTAAGTCATAAAGACAATTTTGAGTTTTAACAGGCAGTTTTGAGTTTTACCTCAACCAGTACCTGCGCCAGCTAGCGCACGTTCTAGCATTCCGCTCCTACTGGTGTGCTGTCCCCCCCCCCCGCCACCCCCGCAGCCTGCAGTCGAGCCCCAACCTCGTTATCAGCAGCACTGATGCCGACACTCTACTTCGAGCAGCACTGAAAACACTGGTTTTCGTCAGATCCCTGAAGCTGAGCAACAGCGTGCTTGGCAAGAACATGCCTGCATAGCTGCATCTCGTTCAAACGAGAGTGCCTTGAAACGGCCACGCACTGCCTTTCTGTTCTGAAAAAGATCCCGTGTCCGCCTCACTCGCCGTGGCAGCTCGCTGGCTACAGCGATGCGCTCCTGTGCACAAGTGCACGGTTTCGTTTCCCGGTCCTCACGGCCGCATTTCGATGAAGGTAGTATAGAAAAACTCGTGTGCTTAGATTTAGGCACACGTGAAAGGGGAGCTCCAGCTGGTCGAAATTAACCAGGAGCATCTCCCAGCCACCCTTGTGGTTTCGCACAGTTCGTGTATTTCCTATGGACATTTAAGCCCATAATTTGATTTTTAACAAATATCACCAATTTGTTTAACTAAACTACGACGACAGGAATTGTATTGCATGCCCCAAGAGCACGATGGCACAAATTTTTGCCGGCGATGACGTAGGGTACCCAACATTTTCTGCCGGAAGCTTGGGTGAAACTCTGCGATGAAGAAAAAAGAACAGATGAACAGGCCAGCTTTATGAACACTACGATACGAATATTTGTGATCTATAAAGAAGGATGTTAAGCAATTGCGGTGTGAAACTTATGCGAGACACTGCCGCGTTGAAAAGAAAGTCCAGCTTGAGTACGACTAAGAGGAGTCGGTCAGAACGGCCGGTAAGCATGCAATGACGATTGGGAGTTGAATAAACATAAGGGGGGGGGGAGGGGGGTCACCAGTTGGCGAATTTTTGTTGAGTTATGCGGTGGGAACGGCAGAGAAATTGGAACACGGCTAAATTCCCTTTGACAGACCCCCGCGTCCTTAACATTTTTCATTGATTCTTGAGACGAATCCTACTACATCCCTATAGGAAATACCAATAACCCGTATCAAGTAATTCCACACGAGGTCCTCAAATAAAGACACCTTTGCTCCCACGTAAAACATGGGAAAACCCTCCGACAGAAAGCAACGTAGGCCATATAACATCACGTGAATTATGTGGATATATGGCGATCTCACATCAAAACCCGTATGTTCCCATTTATCGTAGAGAATTGGATCTTGAGCATAAGGGGTTTTTTGATAGGGCAGTTTCTACATGCAATCGGTAGAGTAAAAGACAGACACATCTATCGCACCTTTAAGACATTTATCTTTAGACATTTATGTGGACTAAGCACCGTGATGACGACTATGGCACGTCGACGGCATGGCGACGTCACTTAGTTAATTGTCATATAAAGCAGCGAAGATCTAGCTCTGTGAAATAGATACGGAGAATTATCGCTGTGCTGGTAGCCCGCAGTTAAATATTCGGCAACAGTTGGCCTTGAATTGGCCCATTTTTTATCAGTTGTGACTGCGCTAATGACTACACATACATAATGCCCCCTTTTTCTCTGGGACTTCAATGTGGACACGATCATGTTACCTACCATTTTTCATAATGTTTAAAAGTATTCTTACTTTCCCTTCTTGAAATTGGTGGCTTCTAGCCTGTCGCGTTTTCCGTACGTAGAAACACGGTAGCCGGCGCCACATTTAAGAAGCGTTATGACGCAGCCGCTCGTACCTGCCTGTTATCGTCTCTTTTACTTTTTTGCGCTACATGCCTTTGCAACACAATCTAAAATGTAAACGTAAAGAAACAAGAGAGAGAGAGAGAGCAAATCATAAATGAAAGGCAGGGAGGTTAACCAGGACTGAGCTCCGTTGGCTACAATGGGGAAAGGCAAAATGGGAGGGGAAGATAAAAGAAGAAGAGAAAGTTGACTGGGCATATCGATCGGTCGCTCAGTCCGGATCACAGGCGGTGACTCAATCTGGTAGCTTTGAAATATCGCAGTAGCACTTTTGTGGTCTTTTGTAGCTGCGATATGCGATGCCATGATCCCAAGATCTCGTTCAAGGTGCACGGTTTTCTATCTAACTGATTTAGCGCTGTGCAGAGGTCATGTCTTTCATTTTCAAAGGAGGTGCAGTAGCACAGTTGTCTCCTCGACACCGCAGGCATTAAATTGGGCGCTATCAGCCATTCCTGTAATACACGTATATGCATTGGTGAATGCTAGGCCCAAACGTAAGCGGCACACCATTGTTTCCTCATTTCGCGGAAGCTCAGGTAACAGCCGCAGTTGCATAGATGGGTCAAGGGAATGCTATCGATGTTGGGTAAATTCAGGTGTGTGCCACTTCCCCAATGTCATACGGTGCGCTAGCTTGCTTAATTGTTTTGCTGCGTCAGTCTGCGATTAGGTACAGAAACAATGGTTGCTCCTTCGTGTGCTTTCCTAGCAGCTTCGTCACACTGACGCTAAACGCGTCACGCGTAGTTTATTTTTAATAAATATGCGGCAATGAATGTTGCCACCTGTCAGAAGCGGCGGCGGCTCCTCTGATTCAACATGCTGGAAAACACACGTGCGCACGCATGCACTCTCGCTCACAGACTCACACATGCACGCACATAAAGAGTGAAACCACAGTGACGTGCAGAAAATACGCGGAAGGGTTCATATAAACGATTCATTAGCATTCGCAAGATGTACATTAAAGAGTTTCGAAATGCATGCCGTTCTCCTGAAACACACAGTTGACGAAGATAGGTCTTCCTATCGAAACGTTGGCCAGCCTTTCTGAGGCACCTTATCCCTGTTTACAAACTTTATACCACAGTGGGCAGTAAGTGTGATTAGAAAGTGAGGACAGCCTCGTAGTGCGTTCGTGTTGCTGAATTGGTGCGTGTTAGAAAACTGCGGCATACGTTAACGTTTCCTTCCATCTTGTCCACACTGGTGTTCTTTTTTCTTTGTTCTTGTTGTGTGTGTGGGGGGGGGGGGGAGGAGGGGGAGCAAGTGATCCTATAATTCGACAGCCAAGGCAAGAGTCCCTTCGTCGGACGGCCTTCTAATTCACGAAGTGGCGTATCCCCGACGGTTGCGTGCATTCGTGCGGGCGCAGAAGGAAAACAGGAGCGTTCTGCCAGGCGCCATTTGCCATCACCTGCGGACCTAGATACGACTCGGCTCGCGCGATGCCTGACAGTGGGGCGGCCGGCGAGTCCAGCTCAGTTGCTCATATTATGGCAGGCGAACTTGTTCCATCCGCATAAGCAGAAATCCGGTCGCGCGTTTTGGACAGCGCATGCATATTACGGTCTTCGGTCACGGTGGCAGCGACTGAGACGACCACGCAACGCACAGGGGTTGGGCAGAGTACAAAATCATGGCGTCGATTTAACACAGAAAACGTGCGTACTGACTGTGAATTCAATATATCAGCACTCATTTTCTTCATTTAGTTCGTGAGGCATGGTGCCTGTATGATTGCAGATTCCTTCCCAAGATAGTGGGTTAGATTCCTACAGCGGAGACTGCATTCCGTAAATCCGAACTGTCTCCGAAAGAACAAGAATCTTTTCATTGAGGAGAAAAAGCACTTAGTTTATTTCACAATAAGCACTAACGAAATCAATACATTTGCCCAACCAAATTCCCCACCGTTCGATGTAACTCTAGAGATTCTCAAGCTTAACGATTCTGAGGGGCCCTTGGGAAGTTGTATTTCCTTCTTGCGCAGTGGTAAATCTTTTTTTTAAGTTTCTTCGTTAAAAATTAAAGAACAAGAAAGAATCACAAGGACCTCGATCTGATGAATACGGTACGTCGGGAACGCCGGCCTATCCCTGTGATGTCATTACTAAAGAAGCGTAAATGCGGCGCTGTCGTGACGGGGAAACCAATCGGCCGCATTCCACAGTGTTGCGCGTTTCACTCACACATTATTCCTCAAGAGCCTTAATAGCTTCTAGTGAAATGGCGAATTGGCAGTCTGTTCAGGACAGATAAATTTCTGCTGGACAAGCCCGAAAAAGGCGGAAAAAAAATTAGAGAGACCAAGAGAAAGAGACGCTAATCTTCGTCTTCGCAACAGCGCACTTGTGGCCTTTTTTTCGGTGTAATGAAGGAGTCTTCAATAGAATTGAAACTTGCTCCGTTTTGGGGTCATACTCATAGCACCAGCTATCGTAATCCGTGGTGATCCCCGAAAAAAAAAAAGAGTCTGGGATTAGTTACATCCTAGTACGAAATCAAAGAAGTGATGTTTCTTTTTCTTTGTTTTTCTTTTTTTTCCGTAATTTGTGTGCCCGCGGAGAACAATTTAAACATCGCGACAGCAAGTCTCAAGCTTAATCCCGCACTCAAAATCCACTAACAGCTTTGATGCGTTCTAGCGAGTTCTGAAATCTTGTCATTTGTGTAGCGACGACTCTCGTTGTTTTTTTTTCTTTTGTCCAGCCCATTCGACAATCTCCATAAGAACGGCGGGTTCGGCGTCGGCCGAATCGGTTGTGGTTTCTTAAGCTCATTTCTACTCTTGGAACATCCAAAATCACTCAAAATCTTCTTTTACGACTCTGGGCCTCCCTCATCAATGTTGTTCGAAGCATTTCGAGAGTTTATTTGGCCGTTCTTCCAAGAAGGAACCAAAGTCTCAAGAAGATCCCCTGTCTGCGACCAACAAGTGTTGCGATTTCGCAAGAGTAGCGCGACCACAGTCGGGAGAACTGTTACCATGATCGTAAGACATATTGCGGCGACACCAGCTTGGGTACTGGCTAGTGAAGAGTAACCTACCTAACAGGAGAACACAGCAATGCAGTTACAAAGAACTCCATGAGGCCAGTCTGGTTCCTTCTATTATTTCTTTTGCCCCCTTCCTCTCGTATGCCCACTGTCATGACTGGATAGCGGGTTTGCGTATGTATTGTTCTCCATGGTCGTGCACACGTTTTGCCAATTCATTCACTAGTTCAGTTCCAACTATGGTGGTAAGAGTCGGAACCCAATGACATGCAATTACATGATCACGTGCTCTCGCAGCGAGAGTGAGCTCCGCCAATTTCACGATCATTTTATAAACTGCGTGCAATTCTTTTTTTCCCTGGACACTGCAGAGCAGCTAAAGTGCAGGTTGATCGATGCTTGTGGAAGTTGACTTGTTGTAATAAATCTTGTTGCTTCAAGACACTTACCTGCGTAGCCGTAGGATGTAGAAACCCGACATTATACATGCGTGGTAACCCTGATGTATGTATACGGAAAGCGCAAGTGGAACTATCTTTGGTGCTCCAGTCATCTGCCTACCCTTGCTTTGAGCCGAAGCGCCGGTTGTACATTTCAAACGTTACTAATTGGGCCGTCACGATTAGTGAAACTTCACCCTTTTACTTCATTCCCTTGATGTTGACGAAAATTCCTAGTTATGAAAACAAATGACGTTAGTGTTTCCTATCACTTTGTTGAAAAACGGGAACGATTTATCCGTACCCCTCCAGATGTGAACGTAAAGTACATCAATTCCTGAGTGACAGCGCTTCCAGCCGTTTGAGCCACTGATCCTGGGTAAATAATAGAAAAAAATATGTACTTTAATGTTTTCTTGTCTCTCAGCACAGTCCCTAGAGGTCCTCGCGCTTCCGCGATGAACATGCAATGTGCTCAATGTCACTTTCGGTACGCCAAGAAAAAGTTGAAGACTTCCTGCGTTCAAACGATGCCACTTGTTTTCTGGGAGCGACACGCCCCAGAGCACTGGCTGTGAATACCGTAAAACTAATCTTAATAAAGCAACGTTGAGCCGCAACAAGTTACCCTTGGAGGCTCACCATCATGCTTCACTCAGATATCCTAGAAGTCGAAAAATACTGTTCGCTTTCCAGAGCTTCCAAGCGGTAAGTTCACATTATGCTCTAGCGAACACTAACAAGTAAAAAACGATGAAATTTGATAATTTTAAATCAAGGACCATTAAAATATATATTAAAATTATTTGGATGCTTCAGTGTGAACGGTACCAAAGAGAGACAGGGAGAGGAAAGCCCGGGAGATTAACCAGAGGCGAGTTACCGGTTTTCTACCCTGCACTAGGGGGGGAGAATATAGGGGTTGGAAAGCGGGGGAAGTTAGAGAGAGAGAGAGAGAGAGAGCGGAAAAGAATGGCGAAAGAAAAAGAAAAGAAACGGAACAGGTAACAGAAAAGTCGTTCCAATTACGGGCGTTCAGACAGGCCAGTAGATCTGGATGGATGCATGGATGGAAGGTAGGAGCGTTCCCTCGGAAACGGGGTCATTGCCATCACCCCGTTTTCTCAGCTCTTTATTTTTGCTTAACTGTGCTGTAAGTTCTCCCTATTTTTGCTTAACTGTGCTGTAAAATTCACCCTTTTCTTTAAATACTTCTTCCTACACTTTTAACCTTATGTCACCTCTCTGATTTTGAGCCACCAATCTTCTAATCGCTTTTTGCTAATTTCCACCACATATGTATTTTCATGACTATTGCTATCTCTAAACCCTAGGGCCTCAGCAAGCGTGACTTTGCCCGTATCTACATCGGGATGGATACCATCACATTTTAGTATGAGGTGTTCTATTGTTTCTACAGATTTACCACACACAGTACATGTGTCTTCTTTTTCGTTAAATTTCTTTTTATCGCTGCGCGCTCTAAGACATCCTGACCTAGCTTCAAAGAGTAGGGCACTGCCTCTTGATCTCAAAAAGCGCAGTAGTGCTTGCTCGGCCTTCTGAGGAACCTGTTCAGCAGACGAGCTCATGCCTCGCCTTTGTAGAAAAATCATTAATTTTGCTAAGACCATATTGAAAGGTTTTCTTTATGACCACAGCCATTTCTCCTAATTCCTAAATGCACACATCTACATACTACCTTGGGCAGATCTTCCATGAAAGACGACGATGCAACTGCGTCATAACTGCGTTGAATAACGCCTGACCTTACACGCTTCCCTGTGGAACGCCGTGTGTCGCCGTACGTTGCGAGACTTTTCCGTTGCCAATCTCCATCCTTGTGAGAAAATTATGTGTGAGACGCAGTGTCTTCCTGCAATGCCGAGCACACTAAGCCTTTAAGAACATGCACGTTACTGGCCATTCCGTAAGTCCGTTTGTTTATGCATATCATCAGAATTATGACAACCATAATAATTCGTCTTGACTTTTACGTTCCACACACGTAACTATATCCAAAACCTTGTACATAGTGCAGACCCTCGAACAAAAGCATACGAACTTTTGAGGTATTCAATTCTGTGTGTCATATTCACCACTGTATTCGCTCATTCATCGGCTTTACCGATATTTTTGGAGAAAAAACTTGTCATGCTGACTAGTCTAAATGACTCTAATGTCACGAGGCTTTTTTTCCGGCTTCAGAAGAGGCACGGTTGCGATTAATACCATTATTCATTGTTCAATACCATTACTCATTGTTCGGTTGCTTCATTTGCGTATTCTATCCCTCAGTTTGAAAAGTTGGTGCACCTGTACGGCGCAAGTGTTGTTTCTTCAGCACTCGGCTGAATACTGATGCCTGCCCCAAGGCAAATTCAAAGTCGCAAAAACATCACGGGTTCAGTCAATAATCAAAGCTTATTCATGGCATATGGGTCGAAACAATTTTTCAAACCACAGCTGTCGTCACGCTGAAAGGAACACGGCGAACCATGAGGCAGAAGTGTAAATAATAGACTGGGGGAACGTAACTACAAACATGGGTACAACAACTATATGTCATCACGTAGTCATCCATTACTGCCAGTGGAATTGCTCCCCAGCTTTTCATAAATCTTCCTCTGTGAGTAAAAGACTATGCAAACCAGAGATAACTCATTGAAACCGATCTCCTTTTCTGCCTCTGCAGGCTATTTGAAACTGGGCACTTCAACCCAAACTTGGCACTGCGAACTCTCGAGAGTGCACTCGCCAGTTTCAGTTCGTGCGTCGGAGTTACGAACAAATTCATTTTCTTTTTCGGCAGGCCTTTGGCCCATATACGTCTGTGTGTGAGTGTACGCTGTTAGCCAAGCATCCACAACAGCTAACCAATCATATGCTACAAGCGTTAACATTTGAACGATGCAAGGATTATTGCGTAATCAGCCGTTGAGTGTGTCTTTGGAGACGTAGAGAAAGGACACATAAAGAACACATTAAATATAGTTACATTTTCGTTTCGTATACTGAAACTTTGTGATCTGAAACCAGCTAGCGCCACATTTCATTCGTATGTAGAGACGCTCGGAAACATGATAAGGCTCAGGCAATGAATATAAAAACTCTGGAGACGCCTAAGCACTTCTTACGGGTTGTGAATGCGAAAGCATTTATGCCCAATTGAAAGCCGCTGCGCAGTCCTTCGAGTTATTAACTCTTCGCGGGCAAGCGAGCGCGTTGGGACGCTTGCCCAAGCTTAGCCCAGTGTGTAAGACACTCGGCTTCTGAGCGAGGCGTCGTAGGTTCGAAAGAAACATGCGCCAACGTTCTTCCTTTCGAATTTACTCTGTCTTTTTATACATAATTTCCTTATAGCGATTACCGAGGCGCAGTTAGAACACAGGGTAGAGCTTGCATGGTCACGTGCATATAACAGAGGTTTCCGAGAGCGAGGATGACGTGGCGTCGGGACAATGCCCTCTCCCCTCGCACGTCACCTGGCGCGATATTGCGGCAGCACATGTTCCCTTTCACCCACTGACGTGGCGTCGCAGCCAATAAGAATTTTGGTGCTGTTTCTCGCTTGTCCAAACAACAGACGTCGGTTTTGTTGTTCAACGAGCCATTCAATGCTTTCGCATCAATAAGTATATTTTTACGTCATGCAGACAACCAAACACACAGATAGACAATGAGCAACATGTTGACGATAATAATTGAAGGCGCAACACGGTGAGCTTACGCAAAGGACATATATGTTCGATCCCTCGTTTTCGAATAAATAGTCAGTGCCTGCACCGTCTATATTGGCGCTTTTTGTCATCGCCCGTTTTGCGCAATAATATAGTTATTTACCGTCATATGCTTTAGTAGCATATTCTACACAAGGAATGCGTTCTGCACGGTACTAAGTATCATTCTTCAAATAACTTACTCAAAGACACTCTAGAGACCGCTTATAAGCATCAGTAAGTCATTCTTTTTACCCGCAACGTTCATTGTAAGAAAAAAGCGTCAGTCTCTCGCGAATGATTTAAGTCTACTGCACGCCTGATATTTTGCAGGAACAAACACCCCGCATATGGTTGCACAGTCTCAGCCATCATTAGCCTTGGAAAACAATTATTTTCAATGAGAGCGAAGTTGGGGCGTCTGCTGGCGTGCACACTGCCTCTCGTGTCGTGCGCGTGAACCAGAGAGCCAGACACACACGCACTGCACGCCATCTGCTGTACGGCTACGCCTTATCTTCCAATACACCTCCCAAACGACCGGATACCCAACCGGATGCATCCTTTTTTTCGCTTAATTATGTCTTCATCTCCATCTAGTTCTTCAGTAATACGTCCTACCATTACTGGCTTCTCGCCGTGCATTGCTCTCAAGAGGCGACGGCAGCGTTATAGACATTTATAAAAGATCTATCTATCTATCTATCTATCTATCTATCTATCTATCTATCTATCTATCTATCTATCTATCTATCTATCTATCTATCTATCTATCTATCTATCTATCTATCTATCTATCTATCTATCTATCTATCTATCTGTCTGTCTATCTATCTATCTATCTATCTATCTATCTATCTATCTATCTATCTATCTATCTATCTATCTATCTATCTATCTATCTATCGTTACCTAACTTGTTGTTGGAACTACATGCTTGGCACAGTTGGCAATTTACATTATGGCGGCACACATGGAACTGGCCTTGAAAATTTACATACTGACTATGATTCAGCAGTGAAAGCACAAAGCTGTTTCGCAATGCGAGTGAAATGAACTTTCGAATCCTGATATACCTCCTGTCCTCAAATATTCCGTACACACGTCCTCCTATTCTCTCGCTAAGCTGCTCTAGGCCATGAAAAGGACGGCTAAGGTAAACACTGAATTGCATTAGACAGGAGGAGTGTTTTCTTCAATCCTTTATATTTGGAGAAAAAGAAGCGTCCTTTATTCAAATACAAAGCAAAAATGAAACTTCTGCTTCTTAAACCATGAAGCACATATCGCGCAAAGGCATTTGATTATGCATACTCTTGCGCAATGCGTATCACTGACTCAAATAATTTCTTGAACTGAGTACGAATGCTGCGACATTAAAGAATGGAGGATGATCGCGTGACGTGGGGTTCCTTGAATGTGGTGGAATAATCTGTAGGGCGTGGAAATAGAAGTTTTGTAAGAGCGTCAACTGGCTTCGGTGTAGTGATGAAATTTCGCGCGCAGTCTAACCAGAACATTGGCCCCTCATTGTATTGATTCAGGCACTGTATATTATTTATGATCAGTGAAATATAGCTGTACGAGTAATATACGATGTTTGTGTTGAGACAGCGTGCGTATGTGAGATGAAGTTTTCTTTCGGCTTAATACAACATTACGTGACAGTACAAGTGCACAACCTATGCATAATCGATTTTTTTTTTTGCATTTTACACACCGAACAGCCTTAAACACAGGACAAACACAGGGTTGCTCATATTTCCTCGACTTACTTCCTCGAACAGCGGAAGACTAGAACAGCCTTCCTTCAGACTTTGTTATCATCACTAGCCTGATCTCGTTTTATTGGTGTGTGACTGATTACTTCCGATATAGTTAATCGTGTGTATAATTTGAAATATATGTAAAACCCCTTCCATAAGTATTATCCCCTAATCTTTAGGAGTTCTTAAGAATACTAGGCTGCTGAACTAAATAAACAACAAGAAACATACCGGACGCGACCCTGACTGTCAACTGAAAAGTTTATTACATTGAAATTGGTACAGAAAAGTAATGAATGACGGAAAGGAAGAGACACAGAGACAGAAGCATAAGGCGAATCGAGGAACTTTATAAGGTAATTATGTGGCACTGAGCAAACGGTACCAAATTTATGATGCCATAGGAAGCGGGGTCCCATGATGCGATAAACAAGTTCATACTCTACTGTGATCAGCACTCATTGCATCAGTGCAAGTTTGCGACTTCTAGTGCAAGTTTCGCACTAGAAGTCGTCTCGTCCTTGCCTGGTCGCCATGGTCTACCGGATGCCTGCAGCCCGCCGACAACGCTACGCTACCCAATAGTAACATCGGTCGAGCTTTGAGAAACAAGTGCCGCAACAACTCGACCCTGGAGAACGCAACAGCGTGTACTTGTTTATCTTTTTCGGGTGACCACTCTTCACCGTCAGACAAGCGTTATAGGTCAGTGCGGGACCCGCCCGCGTGTATCGGAAGTTTATCGAATGTTATCGATGGTTGTATCTGCAGCCTGGTGTCACCGAAGCTTGTGTAATCCGATTATATGTGCTACGCGTATTGTGTCGAACTTTCTGGAAAACACACAGGCACCAGAGATTACTCTGGGCCGCAATCTTGTACACGTTCGAAAAGCCGACGTTCGATTTCGCCTCACGCGATTGGACTACATTGGCCTAGGCCGCGATATCGGCGCAGCCTGGACAATCGCGCGAGGAGAAATCGAACGTCGACTTTTCGAACGCGTACAAGATAGCAGCCCTGGAACCTTCGTTGACTCATGTATAAAAGCTGACGCGCTTGACCGGCAGAGCAGATTTTCGACGACGACCGACTGTGTTCGCCGCTATTGTTATTTTTTGATCGTAGCCTCTTTGGGGGCACTGGTTCGTCAAACAAAACGCTAGTTTCGTCAATCACAGTTTTGCTGCCTTCTTCACCGTCAGTGACAGCATAGAAAACAGCACTCATGACACAGCAAATGAACAGACGCAAAACAAGCGAAAAATAGTGGCTGTGGCTTACCTACATAGGTCGGCACACTGTCCTTAAAAAAAATTGCTAGTCGTGCGAACACAAGAGTTGTTTCCTCAGCTCCAGAAAAAGTGAGCAGCGTGTTTCGGTTGATAGACCCATGCCAAAAATCTGAGGTTGAGTGTTCCAAAAGGAATCAAAATCCCAAAGTGGATTGTGAAGGGGCAGTGGCCTACGAATCGCCGCACTCCTGCGGTAAGTACACAGGGCAGACCGGACGATGTGTTAATGCCTGCTTAAGAGAGGATTGTTCAAATGTAAAGAATTACAATGATGGTCATCTGTTCATTGATACGAATGCGGCTGCGATCCTTTGTTTCGTGGTAGTGTAGTTTTGGCCAGGCACAGTGATAAAGGCATGCGCGAAATTATTGAGGCACCGGTTATCAATCGGAGTGGTGAAAGCTGTTTAAACACCACGTTTTTGGAAAACTCAGTTTGACATAATGATCACGTGTGGCGCTACTGTGCATGGTATATAAGGAAGTTTTTTTTTTCTTGCTGTTCTTGTTGTTGAAGCTTGTTGAAATTAGCGCATTGTGTTGGGAGGGGGGGGGGGGGCACGTCTTTCTTCTGTCCTCCTCTCTGCTGGCACCAAAAACGTTTTTCAGCATAGCATACCAATATGCCAAAACTACAGCAGTGCTACTCTTTTTCCCCACTCACGTGCATGGTAGCAAACCAGAAACCTGCATCTTGCTAACCTACGTGCCCCTCTTTAGCTCTCATTCTACTGTGAACTAATTGACTAGCGGTAGCAGACTTTCTGATTTGGACAGTGGCGCTCAGGTACTTGCTGACATGCTCACTTCCAGGCTAAAACCACACGTATCAATAACACAACCACCACCCCCATCTTGAGGGCAAACTTCCGGCCTTTTATCGATCCGGACAAAAGGAGAGAAATCGTTCTGGAAATGCAGGCACTAGCAAACATAGTTGCATCTACGGTGACCTTACTGTAAGTGGGACCCAATGAAAAGAAGTCAGTGCACTACACTTATAAGCGTGAGTCAGCGGTTGTCCAAGAATTCAATCAGCGCGTTGGGGACAACGAGAAGGCTCAGACTTTGTCCTCCGGGAGCACGCGCAGCGAAACCTCTACGAGTCTACTCGAAGTAAGTTTCAGCATACGCGACGGCCACTGCAAGAGCTCTGAAGCAAGGATGCTTGCCTGTTCGCTGGGAAAGACGGGCTTCTGTTTGTACAGGAAGCTTGTCTGCAGGAAAAACGACGCTGCTGATATTCCGGTAATGCAAATAAAAGAATCATGCAACGATTTTGTTAGGGTTAACAAGGAAACCAGTCAGATCCTCCTGGAAGGAAGCTAGCTAAAGGCACTTCCTTGCCGCTAGAGGCCAAAACAAAGAAACCTAAGAGATGCAGTTGTGTTCAGACAGTCGATTGCAAAAAAACGGCACGTTATATGAAGCGCAGAATAAAGTACGATACCACGAGAGAAGTTCTCGTGATATATTGGCTGGCGCGGACAATCTGTCTCGCGCGGCACTTTGCAAACTGAGCAGACTGTGGCGTGACTGCCTCGCCAATTTGCAGATCGCGAGAGGCAGGGTGTAGGCGACGCGCGGGAGCGATTCACAGCAGCCGCAGCAGACAGACCTCTGCTCATGCAGCGCTTTGTTTCGTAAAGACCACGCGCGCTACTCTAGCGCCATGTCGTAGCCATCGTCGCCGCACTGCGCTTTTCTTGTCACGCTTTCGCCAAACTCTTCTCCAATTTCCGCCTCATGGTTCCGCTGCAACTTCCTCCTCCACTTTCTTCCTTCAGCCTTTCATCCCCCGCTGCGATTCACGTTCGCTCTGTCATCCTTAGCTGTGCTCGTTCGCTCGGTTACGCCGACGGTGACTCTCACCGCAGGAACGGGCGCCTAAGGGCTCATTCACACCGGCGACTGACAGTGGTCGCGCGACCAAGTTGGTCGCAAAGCGACCAGTCGCAAATGGTCGCAAACGGTCGCTTTTCTTGAAAAGCGACCATATTGGACCAGTCGCTCTCTGCGCGATTTTTCAGTCGCGCGACCGTGGTCGCAAAACTGATAAACCAATCAGCGGCGCACCAGAAGTGACCTTTCATATGTCTACATCCGGCCTCCTGCCGCGTCTCGGCAAATTCCGCGTAGATTCCGAGAGTTCTCGCTGAGAACGATAATCTACGGGATTGCGAATTGTGGGTCGCGCTCAGCCGGGCTTGCCGGTGTGAACATCAGTCGCCTTCGGTCGCTTTTTATCGCGAGTCGCAAATGGTCGCGCGACCTCCTCGAGTCGCCGGTGTGAATGAGCCATAAGATCTGCACTGTAAAAGTTGGGAGTTGCGCAAGGCATTGGTCACGCCTTTCCAGTTCATATAGCTCGAACCGCTTAATGGCTGTTACAAACATTTTTGTGGTATTCATAGCAATATCATAATTGACTTAAATCTTAAGTTTAAGTTTGAAAGTTTATGTGATATATAAGTTCTACAATTACAAGGTACATACTTTTGGGACCCAATAAAATTGTTAAAGGATCGCAAGCGATCGCGATTAGGTAAAATCACTTCGATGGCAGCTGTTATTTTACACTGCGTAATTAGATAAAACAAATACAGCTGAAATAAGTAAGACAAGGAAAAACACTAATATACATTTCAGGCACAAGTTAAAACTTTTCTAACATTTTCCTTTTTACATTGTCACAGGCATCCACAAAGAAAAAGGATATGTGCATGCCTGCGCAGTGCTACGCATTGTCAATAACAGACGCTGAATCGATGCAGCTTCCCCGTGCGATGGTTCATGTTTGCCCAGACGCAGATGGGAAACGCCACAAAGTAAGCAAACTTTTACATTCAGTGGTGTGTTTTGTTCTATTTAACTGCCGATAATAAGGTCTTTATGTATTCTCTTCCCGCGCTTAAACTAAAGTGCATGAAAACACTGGACTCTTCAGAAGCGCTCTCTCTTGTTCGCGCTTTGCCTCCATAGCCTCCGAGTATAGGATTAACCTGCACGAAGTAGAAAAACGTATTTCTTGACAACATGCCACTGTCCAGACCGCTGTACCTACCGAATATGTAGCCAAGGTACATACCTGGTATCGAAGTTCCCATACATGCCCATACGTCCAAAGTAAGTAGCCAAATGCATGTTGCTTTAAATACATCAATTCTATCCTCTAGCAAGCCTTACGCAACTTATCGCACGCCTGCTGCCATCTTTTTCCTGTAAATCTAATTGTTGATTTTCAGAGTGCAAAAGAGAGTGTGCAGAGTCGCGACCGACACGCCAGCATTATTAGCGCGAAACATCATTTTCTGCCAAAAGAACTATTATCGGTCTGCGCAGAGTCATTCTCGAGAATCGCGAAACAACTTTTTGTTCACCTCCCACTTCGCAGGTACACACTGCAGGAATGGGTTTTTTTTATGAGACGAGGAAATCTTCGTTCTTTGACTTTCCATTTTTCTTGCAAACAACTTGGGACAGCCTTCCCACGCTGCTAGCAATGCGAAAAGCCGTTTCATTCTGCGCACATAGGCTTATACGCTTTCGCTCCACTGCTCTTTCAAGTTTTCATGCAGGCACCGTCAATCATTATAGCCTTGTGCATGTGTTAGGTAAATACGTTTGTTATTGCGCATTTACTCGCCCGTGTGTCTGCGAGGTTTCCAAAACTGTTTTACAACTGCGAATGTCTTCGGATTATTGTTTCTTTCCTTACCTTTCTACCTTTCGCCTTCACCATAAAGATCATCTAAGGGCAAATGAAAAGTTAGAAGCAAACGGGGAAACCAATAACAGAGAAGGGGATCTTATATTATCTTCGCAGCTTTCCACGATTCACTTGAACGGGAATCTGCGCGAGCGGTGTTTGAAAAATGACTTTGGGCGTTTGTTATGGCCAAAGCTGCGTCTCGGAATGGGCCATCATCTGTCAGCTTCGGAGATTTAAGAGGACTTTCAGCAGGCATGCACTCGCTCGTAAAAAGCAGGCAGAGTGGCGCGCTGAGTCACGATCTCGGGCGAAACCTTGTCCTGCCCTTGAGAGTGACTAACGAGGCGCAAATATCTGCGAGTTGAGAAAAGGGGGACCCTTTCTGGTCTTCGCAGATAGCCGCCACGCACAAAACATAACTCGCTCCACCGAACGAAACAGAACAGCTGCACCCCCGCCCCCCCCCCCAAAAAAAAGCCATCGTGTTAACCCAGTTGCCTATGGCATTTCGGGAACCAGCTCGAGGTCGTGGGTTCGTTACGTTTGCGGCGGCCGCGTTTCGATGGGGGGACAAAAGGCAAAAACTCTCTTGAACCGTGTGTTGGGTGCACGTTAAAGAATCCCTGTAGTAAAAGTTAAACTAGAGCCGCTTGCTGTGGCACAGAGCATACTAATCAGACCGTGGTTTTGGCACGTGAAACGGGCAAATTTAGTTAATTTCAGTTTTTTTGCTCTCAGACCCTAATTCCGAGTGATGCATCTGCGTTCGATTCATTTCTTGGGATTGTTGCTGTATTTATGTATTTTTTAATATTTTTCTTACATAACGTAGCCGTATATTAGGACTATGACAGGATACAGAAAAAGGCATAAAAAAATTAGCAAATAAAGGGGAATAAGTTAGTCTTCATTATCCAATGCGGCACACAACGAAATTCGGAATACTTCGACCTTTCTTTCGCATCCGCGGAAAAAAAAGAAACAATTCGTCACTTTAATTTCCACGTTATAAAATCTAAAAGAAGTATTGTATTAGAAATCTGAGGCCGCATTTTATAGGAGCAGTTTCCCTGCAGTTTAGTTATTATTATTATTATTATTATTATTATTATTATTATTATTATTATTATTATTATTATTATTATTATTATTATTATTATTATTATTATTATTATTATTATTAATATTATTATTATTATTATTATTATTATTATTATTATTATTATTCAATTCTTAAAGTTTCGAGGAATAACTTTGTCAAGAATGTGAGACAAGGTTTGCGCAACCGTAGGGACGGAATGGTGTAGCAATATGACCCGCATATATCGCATGTCATATAGCAAGGCGTGGCATATACACACGCCTAAATATATACGGAAATTTTCGCTCACAGACAGCTCCGCCCATGCCGACACCGACGCCGGATTTCATGCGACACGGGGCCCATAACGCTGTCGCGTTAAAAACAAATTTCTCAGCCTTGGCACTGCCGTCAGATAAAATAACAATAAAAATAAATGCGCGGCTTGCCGCGTCAACCGAGCTGGCATGGGAGCGCACCTGAGTGCCATATGCAAGTGGTGTACGGCAGTGCGATTAAAAGACGGGACAAAGGAAGACACACAGGGACACACACAGCGCTGGTTTTTTAATCGCGCTGCCGTACACCCCTTGAAGATGCGTCGCCAACAAGCCCACATTGAAACCCTCGTGAATGCCATAGTTTCATTCTCGGCCGCTTGGCTGGTCCGGACGGCGCTAGCTGTCGAGGATCTGACGCGTTGGCTTCCAAGGACGACGGTGTTCCAAGTGCGTTGCTAATGAATTTTTTTATGTCGATCCCAAACAACAGTCTCCGACTCGCGAAGCCGCGGCGGATCACAGTTTTCGATGAACGCTGCAGGCCGCATCTTTTTCTTTTGTTTTTGGTTTTTTTTTGTTTTTTATCCAGCGACCGTGGCCTTGGCAAGCCGGTTCCAATCACATGGTACAGCCTACGTACGTGTGTTCAACCAATGCACAGTATTAAAGCAATTCTACGCTGAGGAGCGCCGCTATAGGAAATTCTAACTTTATTTTCTTGATGCAGCAGTCTCCAAGCTTGCTCGTCAATGTACATATTTTATGTCATCAATAAGTTTTTCGTTACATGTCATCTATAAGCATTGTATTACGGCATTATGTTCTCCAATATCCTGCGTTTCGTATACGAATATTCAGTCATCCTGCTGTCACATTTCGCTCTTTCTTATACTGCGACGCTTTCCTTCGTGGTTGTCGCGGTAAACTCGAAACTAGCACTGTGGGTCAAAATTGTTATTTCGTCCATTCGCTGTTCCAGTGCAGAAACAAAACAAAAAATTGTAAGTGATCTTTTGTCTAAGTCAGAGGGCAGAAAGAGAGACTGTAAGACTATCTTAAGTGAAAGTGAGTAATTTCATTTATATTTAAACTTCGAGCACCAAGTTCCCGCATCCGTGGCTCTGTAGCAAAAATAGATATCACATTGGTCAAGTATGGAAGATTGTGGTTACAATATACAGCTTCTACATATATATATATATATATATATATATATATATATATATATATATATATATATATATATATATATATATATATATATATATATATATATTGGCACGACATTTACATAAGACGACCGTCATTAATGTCAAACCTTGAAACGCTCCCAGCTGAGTTGCTACGCATCTGTCGCTGTGTCAAACTCACTAATATATGCGGAAAGCAAAACTAACATAGTAAGTAAAGCGCACAGCTCACAAGCCACGAACTTAATAAACCGCAGAATAAAAACGGAGATTGAAAAAAAGCTAAAAGATCACAAGACCTACCTAGCCTAGAAAAGATGCGCAAATCCTTGGTGTTATTTACGGAGAACTAAAAGTTGAAGCAAAAAAAGCCCGCTTAATTACAGCACCTAAACCAATCGAATTCAAAACAAGCTGACGTGCTTCGTTCAAAATAATTTCGCAAGGTATTCAGGTGATCACTTTGCAGCCTGTGTTACAAAGTTATAGACATATGCGCGCAGAGAGAATACTGAGATATAATACTTTAAACGAAGCACGCTCCTACTGCGCGAATGATAAGTAATTCGCGTAGTAATGAAAACCTCTTACTAAACATTCATTGATATTATTGCTATTGCTATCATTTAAAAGGACAGCCTGTTGGGCTAGTTATTATGGCACCATGTACGATTCCCTTCACCTTTCCCCCCGTGCAAGGTAGCTAACCAGAACTGCCTCTGGTTAACCTCCCTGCCTCTCTATGCATCTTTTTGCCTCTCTCTCAGTGGAAAACACATGCGGTCGTAGGCGGAAAGGCCGACACACAGCGCCAACAACTATTGCTGTTATAGAGTTGTTATAGTTGGCGCTGTGCCCTGTCCTTTCGGCCCACGTCCGTGTGCGGTTGGCGCTGAAATGTACATAATACGTATTTCTTTCGTTCGTGTGAAACAGCGGAATCAGATTTGCTGCCCTCCGAGAGCCCCAGGGGAAGATGCGCCCTTCGAGCGCGTCTCATAAAGTACATTACGGACCTGTGCAAGCGCGGTGCTACTGCGTTCTTCTCGGTGAAGAAGTGTAAACTGCCAACTTTTTTTTTTAATTTTTCAGCTAACTCTTCGCAAGAGTTCCCCACTTCTGCGCCAGGTAGAAAACAATAAACCTCAAGTTTCTCCTCTAGCTGAGGTTACCTAGAGAGAGAGAGAGCAAGGGGAGAAAGGGCAGGAAGGTCAACCAGACTGCCGAGTTGGAATCCGGAGATCACCTATATTTAGCTTCTCGTCATACATCACAGCTCTGGGGCATCGTGACCTACGAGTCTGTCTATATTACATGTGATTCGGCGAAGACAAAGTAATTCTCGAAAACATGAAGTCGTTGTCCGTTCCGTGGCTTACTACAGAGTGCGTGGCAGAACAAGTACGGCGCCTTTGGTACGCCTATGTGCTGCAGTATAAATAGGACTATATGCGAACTTCTTAAGAAACATTCATTTTATTTATTACTATTAGGTGAAAATTAGCCACCGTCACCTTTACAGGGGGACTAATTTTCTTTTGCTTACCTTCATATCAATAAAAAAAGGAAAAGATAAAGCAGCTTTTTTTAGGTGGCACATTACTCCCACAAAAAACAAAATTGCGTTCATTGAAACTTGCGATTTATTATTTTAAATTGGTTCTTGAGTATATATCGCTAGTCAGTAATTCCAGCCATACCGTGTTCAAAGCACATTCCCTCTAATTAGGCATACTAAGACTGCTACAAGTTCAGAAATATTATTTCCCAAAATCTGCCACAAAATAGATTGGTATTTTCCGTAGTTTATGGTCTCTGTGCGCAAAGAATCAAAGAATGAAGTCATTGAAAGCATAGATAATTCTAATTATTTTTTTCATTGAAAACTTGCATTAATCATAAAGGGCTTAAATTTAGCAACATTATATCGAAGGAAAGGGGAAATTAAAGTGGAAGGAGGCACAACTTGTTGCCAGTGGGAGTAAGGAAAACATTCTTTTCGAGGGAACCAGTATGAAATGTAGTAGAGACACGTAGCATAACGGTTTTAGGTATAGACATTCGGCCCCTAAGGAGCTAGTTTATTTATTTATTTATTTATTTATTTATTTATTTATTTATTTATTTATTTTTTTTTTTATTTATTTATTTAATACATATTGCAGTCACATGATCCAAGTGGGTAGGCATTTGAAGGCTGCACATCCGTGTCCACAACTGCTAAATTTCTAAGCAGCTTGTTGTTCTTTTACTGCTATAACCTTTCTTCCTGTCTTTCTCAGTCACCCGAGGACTTTCTTTTTTTTTTTTTGCTTATATGCAGACTGCGAACTTGCTTCGAGACCGTTTCGTTATTTCGTTACTTCTTGTCCTTTCTTGTTATTTTTCTTGTGCCCATCTTTCGCAGCTACCTTCTTTTTTAAAGCAAGAAAAGCAAGTACATTCCCATTTATCCCCAATGAAAGAGGGTGGCCTGGCAGGCACTCGGACCCACGAAGTCGTGCCCATCAGATTAACAGCGCAGCCACTAATTCATCGAGGTCGGTTCCTCCCCGCATGCGCGTTGATATAAGAATGTGCTGAGGGTAACACCAGCAGTAATAACTAAATCAGATAGCGTGCATCGCGACAAGGAAGCACAATGCAGAGAATACAAATAAACGTAAAGTTGAGCCGTCACGTTGCAAGCTCGCGCGCACGCTATACTTGAGGCTGGAAGGAAGAGCACGAAAATATGAACACCGCGCCCATGCAGCGTGGCTATCGGTATTCCCAGAACATCGCCAAATACCGTTTCTCGTGGGCCCCTTTTCCAGACTCGTATAAGTACCCTACCTCGCGGGTCTTTTCCACCCACGCATACGATACCGACCATCCGAAGATTGGAATTATTTGATGGAGTGGCCGTGAAGAAGGCCATCGATGAGATGGGGAGAGTTCCAAGTAAATTCAATTCCACGGGCCATAAGATTGAATCTTCCTACCGTGTTTGCGGGGTAGAAGGGACGAACTTGGGAGGGGAGGGGGGGGGGGGGGGGTGATGCGTTTTGCGCTCCCATAACGACACGGTCATGATCGCAAATTTTCGGGTGGTGTTGGACTTTCACAGCCGCTATTGGCATTGCCTGTTGAGAGTGCTTGAATAAGCATGCAAGCCCTCTGAATCAAGTCTTCTTCGCTGTCCCATTTTTCCCTACTTCAAAATTTTTTCAGACTTCCTTATATCGGCGGAAGGATGCGCTAGATTGGAGCAATTTAGTTTATAATCCGTAGCATATATGCCAAGGTGGCGCCAGATGAGAAACTAAGTTTTCCTGCATTAGTCTATCTTAAGTCCTTATCTCGTGTCGTGTTCTACCGTGTACCCCGATGCACTTAGGTCAGGTTAAGCGCATGACCAATTTTTGTGGTTGAGATGATGCGGTTGACACCAGGATCGTTGTTGATAAGAAAGCAATATCGCGTGTGTTATTGTGAAACACTGGGTATTATTAGTACGATGTGACTAATTTATTTCATTGGACCTAGAACAGCCTAGGGCTATGGGTTCGTTCAGTTTTTGCTAACTCTGTGTACGCATAGAAAACAATAAAATGGATTTTAAAAATTAACTCTGTGTACGCATAGAAAACAATAAAGTGGATTTTAAAAATCCCAAGGGTAGTTTTTGATTTTTGGGACGGGCTTTGCGTCAATGTTGGCGCGTGCACAAAGGCAAGGTGTGGTGTCACATGTTTTGGATGTCGCTTTAACGAACGAGCTTGCCCTACCAGTGTTGTAGCCGCATGTGTTTAAGGAACTCCGCTGCAGTTGCTTACTTAGATGTAAATGCGCATTAACTAATTCCCCGTAATTGAAGTGATCAAAACATTCCAGAGAAACTCGATAGGGAACCTATGGGTGTTGCATTCCGGCGGACCTCAATACAGGTTTCCCAATATAATATTCACTAATTTACAACGTAAAAACAAGAATTCCGCAATACGGTGTCGTCATTATTTATCGTTTTTACTGTACGAGTTCATGATTATGCTCATGATATTCAATCCTCCAGAGCAAACCCCTTACTCGCTGAGTAAGTGCGCTCACATCTCCTTAGTACACGACATAGAAACTGCAAGAACCTATCATTTAATAATTATGGGGTTTTACGCACCAAAATCACTTTCTGATAATGAGGCACGCCGTAGTGGAGCACTCCGGGGATTTCGACCACCTGGGGTTCTTTAACGTGCACCTAAATCTAAGTACACGGGTGTTTTCGCATAGCCACCGAGCAACCACGGCGGGTTATCATTTGCGACAGCAATGTGCCGTGGAGAGAGTAGTTCAGTAAGCTATCTTTTACACCGACGGTCGCGCGTTTTTGTCCTCAGGATTAGCAAAAAACTTTATTTGTCACGTCTTCATCAATAACTGCGCAGAAGACAAAATGCCTGCCTAAGCAGGCGCAAGTAGGGGCTGGTATATCAGCGGACATTATTGGCCATTTTGTTTTCTCGTGTAGTGGCGCGTGGCTCCGATCCATCTTCTTTCGACGGCATCTGCCAAGCAAACTCGGGCGAGTATCGAGAGCACGCTGAACTCGCGGCTTCCTGCAAAGAGCCTCGGTGAAAAAAAAATGCAGTAATTCTCTCGGCGATCAATTTTTTGCGCCTTTCTTCAATGAGACGCTCCCGTCGTCGCCCGCCGTTCTGGAGGGGACTGGCTGCTCATCTTGTCAGAGCAAATAGAAAGAACGCAATCTAAAGCAAGGAATCGTTACGAAAATATCCCCGGGGATCAGTCTTGCCACAACCCAGGCAACGCAATAAGGTTTTCAGACGCAGAACTTACAGAATCGAATAGCGAAGACAATGTGTGCGGTTACAGTGCGCCCTACACTGAAAAGCGTTGCCCCGTTAAAAAAAGCAGAAAAGAACAACACAGCAAAGATGGATTAAACGTCTTATCGCAATCACGCGACTCATAACAAACGGATGTTTCTGAAACATTTAAGTACCATTAGTATCGTACCGGACCCGTTACGAAGTTTGTTGGGTCTCCGAAAGTATCAAAGCGCATATGTCGTCTGTAATAACGTCTGCGATAAACATGAACTTCCAAATCTCCATGGAAGCTGTGTAAGTGCTCCTTAAGTGTTCCTAATTGCTAAGTGCCAGAAACAAAGGCATGTGGCGTGGCGTGGCATGCCGGTAACACATTAGGCTGCTTCTGTTTCTTGTGCGCCAACTATGCGTGCCGGCGAGCCCCACACACCGGCTCGCACTATAGCTCTCGCAGCACACACGACATCGTGTCATCACTCCCGCTCACCGTGACGCGAGGTTGGGACAACGCTTTACCTGGCTCTCCGCTCTGTGCTTCCGGTCTCAATGTTTAACCCGGACCAGCGTTTGGGTTCGCGGGGAAAACACCACGTTTCCAACAGCAAAAACCATTTTCTTTGCTGCTTTCCTGGTTTCTTCATTGCTGTCGGTTATAAACACAGAAACACGTCTCGTTTTATACGGGCACGTTTGCCGTCCCTATAAAAGGGAGAACGATAAATTGTAGATAACCCATGGCGGTGGCTCAGTGTTTATGGCATAGCGCTGCTAAGCACGAAGTCGCGGGATCAAATTTCAGCTGCGGCGGCCGCATTTCGACGGGGGCGAAATGTAAAAGCGCACGTGTCCCGTGCATTGGGGGGTACGTTAAGGGTACCCTGGTGGTCAAAATCAATCCGAAGACCCCCACTACGGCGTACCTCATAATCAAATCGTGGTGTTGGCACGTTAAACCCCTGAATTCAATTCAATTCGATTCAATGATAGATAGATAGATAGATCGATGGATAGCAGCTACTTTCGGTTGCCTGATACGAGTTTACAGTTGGCATTACACTGTCGTGTGCTCTCTCTCGTAACTTACAACAACTGTGCAGTTCAGGCTCTGATTCTCTAATCAGCATGGGGACGACGTGGACCGTCCTAAAAAAATGACACGGAAAGCATGATGTTCCAATGCTTCTTATCAAGTCTTTTTTATAATTTAATGGCGTGAACAAAAATGCTTCTTCCCATCAGTGGCCGGGAAGCAGCATTCATGTTTATGTAAGACTTATCCATATCAGTAACCCATCTGTTTTTCGATAAACGTTATATCTCTGTATGCGAACATTACATGTATTGAATATGAAGATTGTATCATTTTTCTAACAGTAATACTTTGTCTAAAAAACGATGCTAAATAAAGTAAAAGGGAATACGGTGCATTTGTTTAATGCCACATTTTTTTCACGTTGATTCAGCTGTTTAATAAGCATTCCCGCATTATTCTTATATACATGTATGTCACAGTTCCGTCCGAGCAACAGCTTGCTTGTACAGGGTATCCCAGCTAACTTTAGCCAGTGTTTAAAAATATGTGAATGCCACGTAGTGGAATAGAACCAAGGTAATGTTGTTTGCCGTCGGTTGGCGACACTCAAATTCTTTTGCTCATACCACCTAATTAGACTTAATCAATAAATAAATCAACTTCTCAAATAATATAGTTGGATTAAACGTGTCACTGAGAAAATTGTTGAGCAACATGAAGAGCTCCCGATACAGCTTTCTGTTCCTCAATATGTGCTACGTAAAAATGTTTTTCCGAGCGTCAAAGAAGCTCGAAAATGCACGCGAAGTGCGTCGAGCGGCCAGTCGCACGGCAATATAGCGTACATTTGCGGGTTTCGTTCACGTGCGAAAAAAAACTTTTATGTAGCACGAATTGAGCAACAGAAAGCTGTATCTGGAGTTTTTCATGCAGCTCCATATTTTCTCATTGACACTTCTTATTTATTTATATATTTGAGAAGTTCTTTAAACGCTTAAGATTAGTTATCTACTTAGGCAGAGTGAAAAAAAAATAACTTGAGTATCCCCAAGCGACGGTAAACAACATTACCTTGGTTCTGCCCAGCTACGTGGCTGTCGTATATTTTTAAACTCTGGCTAAATTTAGCTGGGACACCCTGTATAGTCTGCTCTTACGGAGGCAGCTACAACGTCCAATAGCAGAAGGTAAGAGCATGTGGCCAACCCTAACGCGAAAGTTCTTCGACAGCTTTGCGTATCCCGTAATGCAGTCGTAATTGCCTCTGTTGTCGCGTGTTCTAACTTCCAACACCAGTGCTGCCCGTACGGTTCAGCTTCACGAAGTATCCTAACTGTAGAAAACTTTTCAGGGAAAGCAGTCCGCGTGGAATGGGCCACCTGCCGTCTTCTGGCCATCCGCCGAAAGTTTGAAATTCGGCTGGTAATTCCTGTTCCTCCTCCATTACTGCCAGCGAAGCCCGAAAACGTGCGCGAGGACTGAAAGTTTAAGCCCTTGGGTATAACCGGCGTATCAAGGGGAAAGACAAGGACACAGGCGAGCCTTCCGTGTAGCAGTCACATTCACGAGCACTTGCACAGCCGAGCTCCGCAGGGGCGTATACTAGATACACACTATCCTACCCCCTAACCCCCACACCCCACCCCCATCCCTCGGCCGTAGGCATCATCCAGTGAGTCGCTGCAGTAATTACCGCTCCACTCGCCGCGACCTCTGGCGAGTAGAGAGGCGAACTGGTGCCTTGAGACAGCGGCGCATGCCCGGGGCCAAGCAACGAACGGACGTAGAAGCGGATCTGACTCCCCCCATGGCCTCTTGTGGCTGGGGAACGACACGACGACACCGAAACCCTGAAAGCATTGCCGGCTTAACTTTCCTCGCCGGATGTAAGAAGCACGACCTTGTTATCCCACGAAAATGGGGATTTCTAAAAAGCCTACGCGTTGCCTAAAACAAAACACAGGCAAAGGGAGCAGTAAAAAAGAAAATGGCTGGATGGATCGATAATCAGACGCGGTGATAAAAATAACACACATAGCGTACCATGGTTTCTTTCTTTCTAGTTGTATTGTGCATTGTTCTCTGCAGTTAGTATCATCAAACGTTTCTTTCTTTCTCTCTCTCTCTCTCTCTCTCTCTCTCTCTGTCTCTGTCTCCGCCATCCAGAATATTACTTTCAGCTTACCTATGTTGCATACCACTGGAAAATGGGCTTCTTATGATCTAAGAATCATCTGGTTCGACAGCATAGCTCTTATGACAGCCTAGCTAACATCGCGTCCCAAGCTTATTCAAGATAATTCTAGGGATTTAATATCCGGCTGCGTTTACATCTGCTTACAATAGAAATATATTACGTTGTTCTGACGTGACCGCCGGTTGCCAATTTTGAGCAATGTCTGTAGCTTATATTTAAGTCCAGTTCACGCGCTGAATTACGCCTATAATATCGCCAGCATTAGCCTCCGTTCTGTGATCCATGCTATAGTATACTCTTCTCCTTCCGACACGGCTTGATATTCGTCGCACACATGACTTCTGTACGACAGCAAACAGCAGGCGGCAACGAGCAGCAGCCAAGCGAAACCTAGCAGGATAGCCAAAGAAAGCTTCGATTTATAGGCTGGTAATGAATGCCCAAATCACCACGGAGGTTATGAGAGATGCCCTAGTGGATAATTTCTGATTAATTTTGACCCCTTGAACTGTTTAATGTGAACGCATGTCGGTCCTCACGAGCGTTACTACAGTACCTCATTGGAGCGGTGCAGCCGTGGCAGAAAGTCGTATCCATGGCTTCATTACCAGCAGCAAAACGCCGTAGCCCATGAGACATAGTGTACGTGTAATGCGTGAACGTGGGCTGTAGTGCGGCAGATGTTATCACCGGATTTTTGTTTTCATAGCAAGGAAGCCGCAGTTTCGCTCCAAAGGCGAAGCATCTATTGCGATGGCAAATTAGTAGACAGCTATACGAAGTAAGGATAGGAGTTTTATCGGCCGTATAAACTTAGAAACATTTACTGACTAACAGAATTGACAAGCATGGTGTCAGAGCCCGCAACCAAACATCAACACATCACACACGATGAGCGCGCACACTGGCTGTCTAAACGCTGGTGTGAGCAAGTGCGGCAGCAGCAGCGAGCGAAGTGACCTTCGTGCCGTGTATCGCTTCAATGCAAGAGCGGCTAGAAAACGGCGAGCACAAAGGTATGAGTCGTACGTCTGCAGGCCCCTTTCAAGATACAACGCGCGCGACCGCTCGTGGTCGTGCAAAGTGTGCACTTGTTGGCGGAGTCGAAGCCGCCTCCCCCCTCCCTCCCGCGCTGCCTCCCCGCTTTCCTCCCTATCGCGCCGAGATTGAGCTGGGATCGTGGGTTGCCCTTGCGTCCGGTCGCGAATACGCATTTGCTGCCGGAGCACGACGCCGCCCCCTCCCTCCCTCCATAGACGGCGCGTTTGCTCTCCGCTTTGCTCCTTCGCGCGCACAAAATTGAGTCGCGATTGTCGGCTTTCCTGATGTGCTTTCCGTCGCACATACAACATGCGACGCGCGGCGGCGGTGTTATCGCCCATGGATTTATACGGAACATCACGACGAAGCCAACGGCGACGGCAAGAAATGCACCTGGAGTGTCCACATAGTTGCTATCGCAATAAAAGAACAAACTAGAACAGATATATCTACGTTGTTCTAGAACATTACGTAAGGGTACATCACTTCAAGCATTATGAAAGCAAGCACCCAAGTTGCTTTCAAGAGGTCGCAGTCGCTAAGCACGCATGCCCGCAAAAGATATGTTAAATGAACTAATTTATCAGCGGGAATGAGCTCATTATGTAATAAAGTGTCGACTTGGAATCCACAGATAACTCCAGTGATTGTTTCTTAAGAGAGACGTTTTCTCTCATATTGCCTACGACTGTGCGGTTGTTTGACGTCGTCCTTGACCAAATCAATCAGAAGTTCACGCAGACTTCGTGAACAGATAAAGCTTATAAATTCGGCGTGGTATTATTTACTGCGTTTCAATGGCCCTCACAAGCAAATACGCATTCCTCCGCTACGACATCACTTGTTTATTTTCATTTCTTTACGATCTCATAAACTTCTGAAAAGTCCCACATTATCCCAAGCCTGCTGTCGTTACAGTGTCTACGCATAGGGCAAATGAAATTTCAAATTTTATTCAAGCAAACATTCAGTTTCTCGCAGCTCTGGGCCACAAAGAGTACGCTATTCGTTGATGCTGTCCAAACATTTCCTGCATAAAAAAAAGTGAGACTTACACAGCTTCAGCCGGCAGGGTTCATGCACAGGCAAACACGCACGCGCAAAGAACAGCGCGTAAGATATCCAAATCTATGGCACGGCAGCTCGCGTGTAGGCTTCGGCCAGATGATGTGCACGCCTCCTCTGTGTCCATCTGTTTTTCTATGTCCTCTCGAAATGCGATGCAGCACCCTGAGCGCATTGAAAGCATTCGCGCTGCAACCGGAGCTGGAAAATAAAAAAAGAAATAGAAGAAAAGGAGGGGCAGGAGTAGGAGGCAACACCGTATATATAGAATTCCTTTTCCTTGTTCTTTCTTTCTCGGGGGGGGGGGGGGGGGGGGGATATTGCCCAAAATTAGCTATCCACCTACATTTGCGACCAAGGAATCTCGACCTGCACTTGTGAACAAAGCTATCAAGAGTACCGAGCTAACGGAGTTCCTCCGTCGACACTGCCGTAAGGCCAGTCTGGATATGATCCAGACTTGATTTTTTTTTTTAAATTTGCATATCCAATGCCCTGGACGGCGCCGAGTACCAAGTCGTGCCGAGGACGCCTGCAAAGCACCCGACGGGGACGACTGCTCTCGCAGTAGCGACGTCGATGCAGCTTGTGGCATCGACTAGCGAGATTCCGTAGCCGAGCTTACGGTAAATAAAGGTGTGTGATGTCCAAAGCTCTTTGTTCCTTAAAAAGATTAGAGTGGACCTATTGTGGAAATGAATTTTCATTTATTTCTCGCCATGCTAAATACATAGGGGTCGACCTATTTTCGAGTAAATACGATAATAGCCCGCGCAACACACTTTTATTTTGTATGTTACCTAAAAAAAAGACGCAGCACGAGGAACGAAAGTAGCGCTAAGCCTTTGCGATTATTTGGATTCATGATTCTTGTGCGAGTGAATATTGCGCTTACGCCTTACCCTGCAGTTTGAAACAAACAAGGAAATCGAAATAGATCGACGTTTGCGTGCCAGAAAGCATCCTGTGACCTGAACATTTATTTCCATCCCTTCGAATAACCCATCCAATTCGCCATTCCCCCACGTAGTGGGCCATATAATTATTTGATGACAACAACTCGAACGAATTCAACAACGATGATGACGGTGACAACATCGTATCCAATGAAAACTTGGCTTACACCAGTAAAAAATTTTAATTTGAAAGCTTTTCGGTTTTTCTGATTAAATCGACACTAGCGAGGTGGAGGATTACTGACACTTGTTTCCACTAAAATTTGTCACAAGGCAAACATTTCTTTAAAAATTATGGGGTTTCGCGTGCCGAAACCACTTTCTGATCGTAAGGCACGCCATAGTGGGGGACTCTGGAAATTTGGATAACCAGTGGTTCTTTAACGTGCACCTAAATCTAACTACTCGGGTGTTTTCACATTTCGCCCCAACGAAATGCGGCCGCCATGGCCGGTATTCGACACCGCGACCCCGTGCTTAGCAGCCCAACACCATAGTCACTAAGCAGCCATGGCGGGTACAAAAATTTATTTTCAAATCCTGGATTCTGACTGCCAAATTTTGGCAATAGATTTGCGTCTCCCAGGGTATCAGCCATATTCAATTATAAATGCTTATTTCCTCTCCGGTGTGCAAAGTACGCGTCAACTTGATAGGGCCGTGGCTGCCTGTAGAAAAGAAATCTTGTTTGCAGGGAATTTTAATTCATATCACGTGTAGTGGGCACTAAAAACAGATTTGTGTAGTAAGCGACTATGGGAGGGATCTCTTGATAGTCACTGTTCATGTCAGAACACAGGGCAAGTAACGTTTGCCAGAGGGCACTTTTGTTCGGTGTTAGATTTACCATTTTGTAGCACTGGCATCAATGTTTCGTCGTGAGTAGTGATTGACTCAGCAACCAACAGTGATCATCTTCCTGTTTCATTCGAAATCATTTGTCCAATAAGATCTTTAGTATAACAGGCATGCGCATGTGAGAGCTAGAAGAAATTTAAGGCTTCCTTGAATTCAGCCGTTTCGAAACTTGCCAATGCCAATGATAAGAAAATCGCTTTAACCATTTTGCTAAATTCGAGGGTTCCCGGAAGCAAGCTGAATTTGTCATGACTTCGGCTAAAGGCACCGCTTGTCGTTGTTGGAATGATGAGTGTACGCGGGGTTATAGGAAAAGAAAAGCCGCTCGGAAAATTCTTCTGCCTAATCAGTGCCTGACAAATTGGAAAAAGTATCAGTTTCACGCTGGTGTACTTAAGCGTACTGTTAATCGAGCCAAAGATGAATATAGTATTAGGCATTACGACTACCTACCAACTTCAAAAAATAAGCATGCTCTATACGCATTTCTTCGTGCTAGGAAAGTGCTACCAATGGCCTTAGCATTAGACTCGATCGCTTTGACCCCGCAAAAATTGAGCGCTTCCCTAGAAGAGATTACCAAAGGCTTAGAAAACCTATTTACGGTCCGGCTTCCGGCTATTCCTTCTGCATTAGATCCTTCGGTTGGCTTCACTCCAATTTCCCTGTCTGAGCTGAATGACACTGCACCATGCTTGCCGAATACAGCCCCTGGCCCTGACGATGTCACAAATACACTGTTAAAAATATTTTTACAGGAATCGCCTAGCGTTCTTCGAGATCTGGTAAATCATTCAATTAAATATGGTTGGATTCCCTCGCAATAGAAGCTAGCCCAAAGTAATGATGCTAAGAAACAAAGGGGAGGGTATGTATTGGAGAACATTAGGCCCATTGGGCTTACATCAAACGTAAAAAAATTACTTGAGAGGTTTCTTCACCTTCGTATCATGAAATTTATTAATGATAATTCCATTCTTAGTCACTGTCAGATTGGTTTCAGGGCCCGCTGCTCCATCCCACGTTGACTTAGAAGGCCGAATACAACTCGCTCGACGTCATAAGCAATGCGCTGCCTTAAAAACGCTCGATATCACTAAAGCATACGATACCGTTGAAGACACAGTATTGATAAATCGGTTACCATCCTGTGGTGTTCGTGGGTAAAATGTAGCGTTGATTCACTCACTTTTAGGCGAAAGCGAATTATATTGCTACAAAAGCGGCTTATCTTCTTCTAGGTACATACATATGAGAGGCGTACCGCAAGGCTCAGTCTTTTCCCCAGTTCTTTTTAATATTCACATGAGCACACTACCCTGTCATCAAAAAGTAACTACTTATTTTTATACAGACGATATTGCATTTTTCACATCTGCAAACGACATTCACACGCTATACCAACCACTGCAAAGTTACCTTTGTGCTCTAGAGAGGTGATTAGATGTTAATCACTTTATACTCAATGCCAGCAAATGTGCTAGTCTCGTTTTTACGTTACATGACACAGTGCACATCTCATTGTCTTACCACATTCAAGATATACCACAGGTAGAGTCTGCTAGACACCTTGGATGGATTTATGACGTCTCTCTCAACTGGCGCCCACACATAGGTCATGTGACTGGAAAAAGTACTCGTGCAATTGGCATATTGAGTAGGCTGAGCAATCGTGGAATAGGGTTGAGAAGAGATACACTCCTAATGATATATTGTGTGTACGTTCACCCTGTATTAGAATTGGGTTGCGTGCTCTTCTCTGGAGTTCCATCCTACAAGTCCCATCCTCCAATCCTCTTAGAAAGAGAAGCATTACGTTTATGTTTAGATCTTCCTAAATTTGTTGCCAATTCTTTTCTTTATCTAGAATCCCGTGTTCCGCCTCTTTGTACAGGTTCCTGCTTTTGACTGTGCAGACGTTCTTGGGAATTAATGAATCACCGCTGCCCCCCCCCCTCCCCGACATTTCCAAACAATATTTATTTCACAGCCTGCGTTGTTTTACGGTGTCGATTTGCCGCGATTACACACTCCGCAAATTACATTCGTGCAAATATTACTTGAGTATTTCGACGTGTGCCTATGCGATGTACTTCCTATTCCCGACAGATCTATTACCACGGATATTCAATTCGATGACATTTTTCCCGACAATGCAGAATTACTTCCACATCGTATTCTAGACGTTATATTACTACATCATCTGAAGAACCTCCCAACAAACATTCCAATTACGACAGACGCTTCACAGTGTGAAGAAAAGTCAGGTGTAAGAATATTTTCCCTGATTCTTGATGGGACAGTTTCTCTTCGGCTGCCACATTTCGTACCATCTTTTTAGCCGAATTCATGGCAGTGGTGTTGGCATTATGCAAATTAGGACCATCAATTACGTCAGCCGTCATAATCACCGATTTGTTGCTATTGTGCTCGTCCCTTACTGCTTCTCCTGGTTCTCGTGTAATGAGGACGTTTCGTTGATTTGTATGGTCATGGTAATCATGGTAGTCATGGTACCTGGGTGCTTGAGAAGCGTGCGTTTGATTTGGTTGCCTAGCCATAAAGGACTAATTAAAAATGAAATTGAAGATTCTCTGGTCAAGGCATCGACAAGTGGCCCAATTTCCCCTTATTGCCCTTTGACTGCTCATGTTACTGCTGCTAGTTTTCGCCTGAGTGTCATTATGCGTGCAGTATCAGGCTCCGCAATTACCAACTCTGTGGGTTACCGACATCTCCCATGCCCTTGGCACAGAGATTTTTTCCAAACACGAAAAATTGAAGTGTCCATCTCGAGGCAGCGGTGCCGTATACCTACGCTGAACTTCTATCTACACAGGTCTGGTCTGGTCCTCTCACCATTATGCTCATTCTGTGGCGAAGCAAAGACAATAGACCATATCTTGTGGTATTTCAGGTGTTTTTCTGTTATAAGAAAACGACTATTCGAAATCCCGCTCCGTAATATTGGCCCAACTTTATCAGTGCTCCTGATCCTATCTTTCGGAGCCTCCATTATTGGGTTCAGTCACAGAAATGTTTGCTGGGCAATCCAAATTTCCCTAATTGAAACCAATCGATTACCAATTTAGACTGACCGTACTCCCTCCCCAGCATAGCTTTCTTTTACTTATTATATACTATCAGATTTCTTTTTTTATACACGGCTTTCTTCTGATTGTTTTTCCATGCACACACAAAATTTTTAATTTTTAAGCTCCAACGTTCAAATTGCTCACTCCCTTTCTTTTATACACCTAATCTAACCACCCGATTCATGGCCAATCCCCCACTATGGTTATGTGCCACAGTCACTCAGGACAGCAACAACAACAACAACGAGAGACCGATAAGAAAAATAAGGCAGTGTTCACATGAAGGCGAAGGCTTCCGTTTCCTGCAAGTGGGACATAGGAAGTTGGGACCGGAAGATAGAGACAGGAGAAAGAGGCCGACCTAAGGAAAAGGGCGAACACACATGCACGAAATGAAGAAAAGCCTGAATGTGAGAGGAGCCCGCGTAATTATCTTGACTTCCGATTGCAGATAATTCATCACCTTCTGCTTCGACGACTCGTAATACCGGCAATGTGGAACCGCCTGATGCCGACTGGCCGTACGTCGAGGCATCTTGGCATGGCCGGCCTATGCTGTCGTCATGGCAGCGGCAGAGAAAGTTATTGATGGTTTTCCAGCGTCTGGGCAGTCACAGGCAGAGTGGAGGGTTATTCGGTTGCGGGAAGCAAACGCTCAAGCACGGGACGCTTCACGCAATAGCTGGCAAGAAAAAAGTGATAGCCCCTCCTCGGAGGACCTGTTCGCATTCTAGCGTCCATCTCAGACATGGGAAAAGGACATCGCATGCAAGCCTATCAACTTTACCATCTCTCATGTGTCCTTTACACCGGGAAGAAGTCTAACGTGGCACTCATACACAAGCCAACCGAGCTGGCTTCTTGGCATCTTTGTTGGTCACGATATGCAGCGATTGCGAAGTAATTCGAAGAAAATGTGAAAGAATGGTCTTTATTTAAGTGCAGATAATTCTGCCAGTGTATATGCAGGCGCCTACATGCTATTCTGCATAGGGGAAAATGTCGGGGATAGAAAGGCCCTAGGATGAGGAGGGTGGGTACGGAAAAAAAGAAAGAAAATATTTGATCATGGTACGTAGAGGTGAGACAAAGTTATGGTGTTCATTTAAGCAGGATAGGGCTTGTCAATTAAGCTAATATCTTCAAGAAATATGAAAAGAAATTTTAAACTTTACCGTTTGCATTAAAAGGTCGCATCCGATCCCTTCTGGGCAAGGTAAGATATAGGAAAGCATGCGTCATGAAGCTATTCTAGTGAAACAGGAGCTAGATGATGATCATGAACCCTGAAGAAGTGTTGAACATGCAGCGTGAGCGAAGAAGACATTTATTGACTAGAAAAGGCTGAGAGGCCAGCCGGAAAGTGGAGAATCTGGACTGCTACTCTGCGCAAGGGAAGGGGAAGAGGAAAAGGAGGAGGGTCACAACGGGGGATGATGATGGGAGAAACGAAATGAAAGAACACATCGCATAAGTGCTACCATCACAAGCGCGAGTCCAGGCCTGTGTCACCTAAGAAACGTGAACAAGCACGCATTGCCTCTATCGTCAGCCAACTATCCAGCCATGCGCCAAACAGGAAGCCTTCCCATAGTGGTATCATGTCTAAATGCCTCAAGGTAGCTGCCAGTGTTAGTCTTTCACACGCATGCGCAGGGCCCACCACGAGCACATGGTCTACAGTCTCAACAACGCCACATGCCGAACAGTCTTGGGAGTCCGCCAGTCCAACGATCTGCAAGTACCTACTCATGAAAGCGACGCCTAAACGTAGTCTGTGTTAAGCGTCTGCGGTCATTGGTTACGTATGCATTTCCCCGCTAACATGTATCCAACGCGGGACAGGCGGGAGAAGTGTGATTGCGTCGTCTACCTTTACCACGCTGTGGCCCAGTAGATACATAGCGTTGTACTGGGGTCACGAGGTCGATGGTTTCAATTTCGGCTGCAGCACGTGATCCGGCGGGAACGGAACACATTAACGCTTCTCTATCGAGCGTTTGATGCGCGTTAAAGAACTTCAAGTGGTTAAAATTGTTCAGGAGGATCCCTCTTCTTTATGAAATACATTCACCCGCCGTGGTATCATATAGGGGCTTTGGTGCTGCGCAGCTAATTAGACTTCTGAGGCTCACGTTATTAGCGGCACAGTATGATCACCTCGCCTATAGGAACTCGTTTCAAAAGCGACATGTTCGCTGCGCTCATTACAACATTTATAACTATATTGGGCGTGCCCCATAATCATATAGTGGTTTCGACACGTAAAACCCGAGAATATTTTAACACAGATTTTGAGATGTTAGCCACCATAATTTAATATTTACTGTCCTAAAGGTTCGTAACATTGTCCACCAATAACTTGATTTTAAACATCGAATATAATTCAGAATTTTCCTGCAGTTATTATGATTTGTTTTGAACACATATACACGTATACACAGTTAACAGGAAAGGAAAAGCGAGGAGCAGGCTGGCAACTGCCAGCGGAAGGGGCACAACGCCTGCCTACTCTTCTGAAGGGAGGTGAAACCCCTTCGAAAGCACGCAGTCCGGTGCCCGTCTGAAGCGGCCCTTGAAGTCCCGCGTTGTAGTTCCACCAGCTCCAACGTCGCTTCCACATGGCACGCCGCGTCACATTGGCAGGGATGAAGGAAGGGCCGGTCGAGTGAGGCGGACCAGGGGGGAAAGAATGGGAGGCACTGAGGGAAAGCGTCATAATTTGTTGGAAGGCTTGGCAATGCCGGTGAACGTGTGGGGTTAATGTCCCGCAGTGCTGGCTACATTTAGGTGTGTCGGGAAGGGGGAAGCAAAGGGCAGGGGGGAGGCAGAAGATCAAACTGAGTACAGAGCGCGCTGCTACCTTAATTGACGGCTGACGAAAAACGGGAGCAACGGGCGTGGCAGGACCATTTGTTCCCTCGGCCGAAACCATTTATCTCGAAGCGTACGTGTGCGACAGCCCCTGTGCGTCGACCAGGGTCACGGACGGGTCGTGCGTCGTTTTAGGCTTCACTTTCTTGTACACTCTCGGTGCTTGCTGTCTATAACGAGATCCATGTGTGCGAATCTCGACTTTACATATCGCGCCTGGTATCGGCACGCCACTACGAATGGCTACAGTGCAAGGAAATTACCAGGTAGATATCAACATATAATGACTTGGGTATGTACGGCGTAGTATGTATGTATATATATATATATATATATATATATATATATATATATATATATATATATATATATATATATATATATATATTGTTGCGGGAAGAAAGCAGGCCCACGAGTGTAAAATAACTTATATTTACAAATGATGGATATGGCGTTCAGGCAACCGCCAGACTTCGTCTTTCTCTAGTCCAATTCAACGTCTTCCTTCACTTCACCGTAACATCACCCTCCCGGTGGGGGAGCTCCGTCCCGGTGCAAGTTAAACAGCCTCACTTATTGGGGGGACATAGGGCTTGAGCCTGGTGACGTGAACAACATCACTGGTTAAGTTGGGAGGCACAGAAGGCTGACCGAGTGGGGCGATCTCGTAGGTCACGTCGGACAGTTGGCGTAAGATCTGGTACGGACCAGAAAAACGGGACAGTAATTTTTCCGACAAGCCGACACGACGTGAAGGCGTCCAGAGAAGGACAAGGGAACCAGGTGAAAAATGGTGGTCTCGGTGCCGAAGGTCGTAGCGTCGCTTTTGAGAAGCTTGCGAGACTGTGAGGCGATGACGGGCGACATCTCGGGCCTGGGCGGCTAAGTCAATAGCATCGCGAGCGTAAGCAGTGCTGGGTGACTGTACTGCGGAAGGTAGCAACGTGTCAAAAGGCAAGGTGGGGTCGCGGCCGTACAAAAGGAAAAATGGTGAAAATCCGGCAGTGTCGTGACGGGACGAGTTGTATGCGAAAGTGACGTATGGTAAAGCGACGTCCCAGTCGCGGTGATCGTTGGAAACGTACATGGCGAGCATTTCAGTGAGTGTGCGGTTGAGTCGCTCGGTGAGGCCGTTCGTTTGAGGGTGGTACGCGGTAGCAATCCGATGTTCTGTAGAACAGGAGCGGAGCAGATCATCAACGACCTTCGATAGAAAGTAGCGGCCGCGATCCGTCAGCAACTGGCGAGGGGCGCCGTGGTGCAGGATGACGTCTTTTAGTAAGAAGTCGGCGACATCTGTAGCGCAGCTGGTTGGCAGGGCTCGTGCGATGGCATATCTAGTGGCATAATCGGTTGCTACAGCAATCCATTTGTTTCCTTTGATGGAAATTGGAAACGGACCAAGGAGGTCGAGGCCCACACGGAAGAAGGGCTCTGTAGGTATATCAATGGGTTGAAGCAAACCAGCGGGAGGCATAGCAGGCGTCTTCCGGCGCTGACACAGGTCGCAAGAAGCGACATAACGGCGCACAGAGCGATAAATGCCAGGCCAGAAGAAGCGGCGCCGCAGGTGGTCGTAAGTACGAGTGACGCCCAGATGTCCAGCAGTAGGAGCGTCATGAAGTTGCTGGAGCACGGTGAGTCGAAGGTGCTTGGGGACGACTAGGAGGAGCTCCGGGCCGTCAGGACGAACGCTACGACGGTATAAAGTTCCATCGCGCAAGGTGAACATCCGAAGGGACGGGTGATTGGGCGAGGAGCTTAGGCGTTCCATAAGTGTTCGAAGAACAGGATCCTTGCGCTGCTCGTCGCCAATGTGGAGGAAGCCGGAGAGGGACAGAATACTGATGTCCGAGTCTGCATCGGTATCGTCCGGTTGATCCACGGGATTGCGGGACAGGCAGTCAGCGTCTTTATGCAGGCGTCCTGACTTATATATAATAGAAAATGTATATTCTTGTAGGCGCAATGCCCAACGTGCAAGTCGTCCAGTTGGGTCCTTCAAAGAGGAGAGCCAGCAGAGGGCGTGATGGTCGGTGACAACGCAGAAGCTCCGACCGAAAAGGTACGGGCGAAATTTCGCGACCGCCCATACGAGCGCGAGACATTCTCTCTCAGTAATGGAGTAATTTCGCTCGGGCGTGGAAAGGCGGCGGCTAGCATAAGCGATGACACGGTCTTGGCCCTGTTGACGCTGAGCGAGGACAGCGCCGATGCCATGACCACTCGCGTCAGTTCGTACTTCAGTGGGCGCAGAAGGGTCAAAGTGGGAGAGAATCGGGGAAGTGGTAAGCCGCTCAATCAGGGTAGAGAAGGCTTTCTCCTGTAGCGGTCCCCAAGAGAAAGAGGCGTCTTTCTTAAGAAGGTCAGTGAGAGGGTGAGCGATGTCCGCAAAATTTTTCACAAATCGCCGAAAATAAGAGCATAAGCCCAGAAAACTACGGACATCGTTCGTTGAACAAGGTACAGGAAAATTTCGCACGGCGTGAACTTTCTGTGGATCAGGTTGGATTCCGGCGGCGTTGACGAGATGACCAAGCATGTTAATTTCACGGCGACCGAAATGGCACTTGGAGGAGTTTAGCTGAAGGTCAGCCCTGCGAAACACGGAGAGTATGGTTGTGAGGCGCCGCAGGTGGCTCTCAAAGTTCGGCGAAAACACAATCACATCGTCGAGGTAACACAGGCATGTAGACCACTTCAAGCCGCGCAAGAGAGAGTCCATCATGCGCTCGAATGTAGCTGGCGCATTGCATAATCCAAAGGGCATGACTTTAAATTGGTACAGACCGTCCGGTGTGACAAAGGCGGTTTTCTCGCGGTCCATCTCATCGACGCTAATCTGCCAATAGCCGGAGCGGAGGTCAATTGATGAAAAGTATTGGGATCCGTGAAGGCAGTCAAGAGCGTCATCAATGCGAGGCAAGGGATAAACATCCTTCTTTGTTATCCGGTTGAGGTGACGGTAGTCAACGCAGAAGCGCCACGAGTTATCTTTTTTCTTTACTAAGACAACCGGTGATGCCCACGGGCTACTGGAGGGTTCAATGATGTCCTTGTCGATCATCCTGTCTACTTCTTTCTGTATGATGGCCCTTTCTGTTGCCGAGACACGATATGGCCGCCTATGAATGGGGCTGGCGTCACCGGTGTTGATGCGATGCGTGACAACAGATGTCTGGCCAAGTGGACGGTCGTCCAAATCAAAGATGTCCCGATAGGATGACAGGAGATGACGAAGAGCTGTTGTTTGCTCGGAAGGAAGGTCGGGGGCGATCATCTTAGAAACATCGTCCGCAGGCGTCGAGTACGAAGGAGTGGATGACAAAGGTCCGTTCGTACTGAGGAAGGATTCAGAGGTCAAAAAAGAAATCTGAAATTCTTCCAAAGGAGTGATATGCGCTATGGCGATACCGTGTGGCAAAACATGTGACGAGAACCCAAAATTGAGGATGGGCACGCGAGCGCAGTTTTCGCGGATCCGAATTAAGGTGCTCGGTAGGGCAATATTACGCGACAAAACCACGTCAGTAAGCGGCGACAGGACGTACTCGCCATCAGGTACGGGAGGACAGGGCGTCAGCAGGACATTTGTAGCAGCCTGTGGAGACAGCCTTGCAAATTCAGCAGCACATAAGCGGTGTGGAGCACAAGTGGTTGCGTCGGCAGGAAGCGGCAGGTCCAACTGTACAACACCTGCGGAGCAGTCAATTTGGGCAGAGTGTTTCGAAAGGAAGTCGAGGCCGAGAATTAGGTCGTGTGGGCAGTGTTCAAGGACGATAAATAGAACAACGGTATAATGGCCCCCAATGGTCACACGTGCTGTGCACATTCCAAGGACAGGTGACGTACTCCCATCGGCGACTCGCACGGTGCACGGTACGGCGGGGGTCAGAACCTTTTTGAGCCGGCGGCGGAGAGCAGCGCTCATAACTGAAAGCTGCGCTCCTGTATCAACGAGAGATCTAACAGGAACGCCATCGACTTCAATGTCCAGCAGGTTTCCACATGTAGGCAGGGTCAATAGAGGATTTGTGGGCCGGGTCGGAGTTGCAGCTTCACCTCCGGGAGCTGCACCGCCTAGTTTCCCGAAGCGAAGCGACCGGTTGCAGAAGGGGACGAAGAGCGGTGAACGAGAGGCGAACGGGACCTACGACCTTGCGGAGACGGGGATCGGCTGGATCTTGGTGGAGCACTGTCGGCGTTGATGTTCCTAGTCGGCGTATAGGGCGAGAAAGTGCGATTGTCGGGTACTTGGCTGTAGTGACTCGGAGACGACCACCGAGGAGGCGACGACCAGTGGTTGCGGCAATGACGGGCGATGTGTCCAATACCGGAACAATTAAAACAGATGGGTTTATCATCCGCTGTGCGCCATTCAGCTGGGTTGCGACGGAGTGGTGGAAAGCTTTGCGTCCGGGAGCGAGCGGTCGGAGAAATTTGGTAGGTGTTGGTATGGCGGACTGAGCAGAGAGATGGAATGTCCAAACTTGCTATTTCCTCCCGAACGACCGCTTGTATAAGGGAGATAGCGGGTACCCTTTCCCGACAGTCTGAACGAACGGGAGCCGGGGCCATGGCCTCAAGCTCACGGCGAACGATGCGCGTTATTTCTTCCGGTCCTGCGGGCTGAACGAACCGCGGCGGGTCTTCGCAAGAAGATGTCGCGGCGGTATTGGGCAACCGGTCGAAAGTTTGAGTGACGCGGCGGCCCTTCGCTTGTTCGAAGCGCCGGCACTCCTTAATAATTGCATCCACAGTGGCACAATCCTTACACATCAAGAGATTGAAGGCATCGTCTGCAATACCTTTCAATATATGGCCAATCTTGTCTGCCTCGGTCATGTTGTCATCAGCCTTGCGACAGAGGGCCAGCACATCCTGTATGTACACGACATAGGATTCTGTGGACGTCTGAGCGCGGCACGCAAGTTCTTTTTTAGCTGCCAGCTGACGACCGACAGGTCTGCCGAACAGGTCTCGCATTTTTTCTTTGCAAACATCCCAGCTCGTTAGGTCAGCTTCATGTGTGTCATACCATTGCTTCGCAGTTCCCTTCAGATAAAATATTACGTTTGCAAGCATCATTGTAGGATCCCACCTGTTGTTGTCGCACACTCGCTCGTACATCGTAAGCCAGTCCTCGACGTCGACGTTGTCCGTGCCACAAAATGTTCCCGGGTCCCGTGGGTGAGTGAGGATGACCGTGGGCACGGGCTGCCGAGGCGTTGTCGCTTGTGTCGGTTGATTTGCCATTGTGGCAGCAGCTGGATGACGTCCGCTGCGAAGTTCCGTGGTGGTACCCCGCACCTTCCACCAAAATGTTGCGGGAAGAAAGCAGGCCCACGAGTGTAAAATAACTTATATTTACAAATGATGGATATGGCGTTCAGGCAACCGCCAGACTTCGTCTTTCTCTAGTCCAATTCAACGTCTTCCTTCACTTCACCGTAACAATATATATATATATATATATATATATATATATATATATATATATATATATATATATATATATATATATATATATGTTCGTTGTGTCATTACTCTAGAATTTGCAACGAGCCGCTCATTTCGCGTACGCTGTTCCATGCATAAAAGGGTAACAGAACGCCTTTACTATCCTATTCCATAAATCCTATCGGGCACCGTGCCCGATAGTATTTATTACGTTATTTCGGCAGGTACCGTGTAACTGCAATCTTTTCGATAAGGGATGAAGAATGCTCATGAATTGAAGATTGCGACGGCTTGTGGTGCATTGTAGATGAACAAACCAAGAGGACACGCAAGCAGTCGTTTCACCTGGCTTCATAACAAGTGTGTTCAACATGTACAGGGCGTACGAGCTAGCTAACCAACGTTTTAAAAATATGCTCGTGCGAATAAAAGCGCCCTGTCGATCACTTTATGAAGCAAGTCACACTGCATAATGTTTTTAAATATATCAACTGCCTTAGTATTTTCATTATGCAAGGCAATAAGTTTCCAAGAAGAAGAATGAAGAGCGCCCTAGCCAATGTCTTGCAGTGTATTTTCTGCACATTCTAACGTCCTAGCTGGTACTCAAGTTTTTCGTACGTCGCAAAAAAGAAGAAAATGATATAAAATGCAGCCCACTAAATATTTTTGAAAAACCACGTGCCTATTATTTTGCACAAAGCGATTGCAATGCCTCCAAGCATGCCACGCATTAAGTAATCATGCTTTTAACCTGCTGTATCCTCACTGCGAAAGTGATAGGGTCGGAATAACTGAGAAATAACACGTCTACTGTACTTCTGTTTCTCTTCTTTTCACTTTCATAACAACTCACTCATGTACTATGATGAATTGCGTGCAGAACTCATACAATTCCAAACACAAATCTACAATCATATGTGAACTTTCCACGACGTCAGATTAGGCACAATCATGCCACTAAGTATCTTACGCTGTGACGAGTTTTGTTCTCTATAACAGCCTAAATATAAAGCGTGCAACATGCTTTGCTCATACGTACAGCGAAAAAGGCGACTTCATGCAAGCAGCTCGAGAAGGAAGGAGCGATATTCGCTGAAAGAAAATGTGCTGCTTCCCTAATAACGGCACTAAGACGAAACGCTCGTGTTCGGGCAAAACTTTCCGTGGCAGCGAATGCAGACAGCACGCAAATACCAGTTCACTCACGCCCGCCAACTTCGTGGAGAGGCCGTAATCTCAATACGGACGCACGCATATGCGCTCATGAATATAGCCAGGCAACAACACAGCTTCTGATACGAGCCCCCGTCCAGAAGAAACAAAAGAAAAGCTATCTGAGGCGTGTCGGTACTTCGTTTATTTTCATGTTTCCTACCTTCCTTCTTTCGCTATGCGTGTAAACTTAGGCTGGGCTACCAGCTTAGCCCACCAACACGCACGCTTGCGGACCTCCTACCGCACCTCACGCTTTTATTTGCTATGCTAATGTATTTTTTATGCTGCTTTCGTTGCAGCTGTCGCTGTTGTTTTCATTGTTGCTATCCTTGAAAGTGTTATTCTCGCCTCAGCAGTGTACAAATGTGATGGTGGCCTCCAGGTTGCGCCACCGGAAACGGCTGCCATGGCGTATCGCCCGACCCAGTGTTCGCGTCGCAATGTGAGCCACTTGTTTAGCAACGAGACTGTCGTACCACCTGTGTGCGACGACACCAGTACTGAATTAAGAATGATTCTTGAGGACGTGGGCACGTGGCGACCTACTGTAAAGAGTATCCATCCGTTCCTCGTCAAGTTTTTTTTTTTTTCCTTAATGCGAAGCGTTGTTCGCCTCATTCTAGGTATACTTCTGCGGTAGGTAGAGCATCATTAGGGAAAATATCTCATAGCACGCGCTCTTGTGGCTTTCGCTGCTGGTCATTCTATCACTTATGAATTGCTCACGCCCAATATCTCGGTCAAGTCGTCCAGAAGGCGCCGATTTCTTTAACATTTTCTCTTTACCACTGCATAGCCGCTGGTACACGCTGCAGCAAGACGATACACACCATCCGCCAGCAATTTAGGGTGTGGAGCAACGTAGTGACAGCTACTATAAAACCCGATAACACCGCAAAATTCCTGTATTTGTTCACTCTCGTTGAACATCAACGGCATGGATATCATGGGCTATACGCGCAAACGTTCGACATAATGCACATCGTGTGGTGGCACACGTGCTATTAGCACAATGAGAGTGGGAGATCGGTGCCTGCTTATTTTTATATTAATATCCTTCTATGCATCTGCTGATTGATTAAAAAATTAATATACATGTTCCAGTAAGCATTACTTCTGTCTGTTGAACATTTCTGTATCCATGGTGTTAATACCTCAACTGTTCCCTGCATTTCTGGTACCATTTCTTACTGTCAACCATCAATGCAAGGTCGTTCTCAGAAAACATTATTCTTGGTCTTGGCCCTCACCCGAGATGTGCTAGGCCAACAGCACGGGCCATGGTGCCATGTCCGCGGAGCACCGAATTTGACTCAAGGCGGGGATTCCACTACGCTGCTGTTTGCTGACAAGCATTCATCGTACCCATATTCTTGCTATCGCCATCCTCCATCTCCCCTTCGTTCCTCTTTCCCCTTCTTCAGCGCAGGGTAGCACGTTAGAGGCGACAAGGTCAGGCCGACCTCTCTGCCTTTCTGAGTATAAATAAGCTTCCTCCGGCTCCTCCTCCTTCTTGCACATTCAACTGTTTTCTTCAATTGCTGGTTTTCTTTGCATAAACGCTTCATGTACTCATTTTATCTAGTGTCTTGTCGTTCCCTTTACAAATCTAATCAATTCAAACACTTTGACACAAAGTGTTCATTGCCTTGTGTGTATCTGGGCACCTCTTTTGGTTTCGTCACTTCCTCGTGTCATTTCTGTTAACTTATTAGGCACCAAAATTTGCGAAGGCCCGCAATAAACGCTGCCAACATTTCCAATATATCAGCCAATAAATGAACAATTTTATTCTTCAGTAAGTTTATTCTTCGAATAAGTTTATTCTTCAGTATACGGCGGAGAACATGACCGGGCACAAACAAATAAGCTCTCAGAAACTCCCACTTCGAACAGAAAGAATTCGTGCGCTTTTTCCTGAGTCTTACCTAAAACATGAAACGCACGGATGTTCGTTTTTGTGTTCATTGGCGCATAAATAATATAAAAACAGGACACACAACCAGCAGCTCATAATTATTGACTGCCTTAAGCAACTCTCTTGCGATATACCCTTTCACACGACTTAGCAACGAATGTTTACATGCAAAATTCCGAAGTTGGGTCTTCAGTTCAACGGCAGTGTTCACAGTGGTTCGGTTTATCGACGGCTTGATGTTGAAGTTCTCCGTTCGGTCAAAGCCATGAGTTGGAAACAACTGCTCCAGAGATTTACAACTTAAACACCAAACACGCAGGAGGGATTGGGTCGGCCGTGGTATTTTGTGCGGAGACTTCAGCTTGAACGGAGGCATATGGTGTGTGTACGCTTCAGGTACGCGGTAGCCGGGAGAAGGGAATCGAGGCAACCAACATAGCGCTGTCGTAAATCACGGACTTCATGGAGTTGGTTGGTTGGCTAATACTTTCCTGCAGTTCCCGCTTGATGGGGCAGCACATTTGCTTATGTCACAGAAAAGATGTTCCAATCACAGGCGTTCACACAGGCCGGCCGATCTAAAAAAGCGCAGTAGCGCTTGTACGGCCTTCTTACGCGATGTTAAGTCGCGTCGATGTTTCGTCGTCGGTGTTTGAGTTACAGACTTGAAATTGATCGAGCGAAGTACCGTTTGCGCTTGAGGTTTCGTTTACGCACACCTTTTCCTTCTTACTTTTAAGAGGGGAGGGGGGGGGGGGGGGGTGCAGACAGGCATCACGTTCACGAGGCTTGCGAAAGATATAAGTTGCCATGCCTCACTTGTGACACTTCAAGTTTGTACTGTGAACGCAACTGGAACCAATCTATGTGTTTGGGCTTACCGTCTATTTAGTACGTGGTGGACCATTGCATGAATGGACTGGGACTACAAAGTGTATATGTAATTCGTTTAGCCTCATGAACACCCGCCAAGTGAACTGCTGCTTGAGACGTTATCTTCATAAGCTGCATTGTCTTCTTTTTTTCTGCTATTTCTTTATTAACTTATTGTTATTTTATGCGTAACATAGAGCAGTGTAATGGCCGAGGTACTGTGCCGCAACCTCTCCATATAGATCCATGTATAACATAAGGCAAGAGTTAGAGCGAAGCACTACTGAGAAAAATGAACCCCATTTATTTATTACCTTTCTTTATTACCGTAATTACGATCAGAAGAGTTTTACCCTTTGGCTAATACAGTTCTTTAAACAATAAAAGCTTCTTGCATCACGGCCCCTGGCCCCGATCAATTATCTAATAAGGCACTGTGCAATCTCGATTACGGATCGATCGAGAAACTCACAAAATACAATAACGATCGAGTGTTGGGCGCACGGCAAGCTACCCCAGCAATGGAAAGAAGCAAAGAGCATACTGATACCGAAACCCGGCAAGAAACTACAGCTGGAAAACCTGCGCCTGATCTCACTCCCCTGTTGCGTGGGCAAGTTGATGGAGCACGCATTTCTCAATAGATTCATGGATTACCTCGAGGACAACGAATTATTTCCCCACACCTTGATTGGTTTCAGAAGACATCTCTCCACGCAAGACGCCCTTCTGCAACTGAAACATCAAATTATAGACAACCCGGGGCGCTCGACGAGAGCCATCCTTTGGCTGGGCCTGAAGAAGGCTTTCGATAATGTTCGCCATGATGCCATATTGCGACAAATAGACAAGCTAAATCTCGGAATGCAAACGTACAACCAGATCCGAGACTTCCTCGCGGGAAGAACCGCTCGCATGCGGGTGAGACAATTAGAGTCAAATCAAATCAACATCAGGAGCTCGGGCACCCCGCAGGGCTCGGTGATCTCACCGATGCTCTTCAATCTTGTCCTGATAGGGTTGCCCCACCAATTGCTTCAAATCGAAGGTCTGCATCACACGCTATACGCGGATGATATTACGATCTGGACGACAACGGGCAGTGACGGGCAGTGACGGAGTGATCGAACAACGTTTACAGCAGGCCATCCAATGCATGGAAAACTGCCTCGTGGCCACGGTATCTGCCTGCTCGGCCGAAAAATCCGAACTGCTGCTATATAGACCAGTCAGAAAGGGGCGCCCACTTAAAGGCTACAACCCCCCGGAAAAGGAAAATATCCAATTAACGGCGTCAAACGGCCAACCCATCCCGATGGTAGATAAGATCCGGGTATTAGGAATGATGGTAGAACACAAGGGTGGCAGTGGCGAAGCACTTTGCAAGATACCGAAAAAGGCCACCAGCACGACGCAGCTCATTCGACGTATCACCAAAAAACACGCGGGCATGCGCGAAAGCAGCGTCATACGACTCATACAAGCCTTCGTCATTTGTCAAAGTACATGGCAGCGTTTCACAACTGGACGGTAGCGGAAAGAAACGAGCTCAACACCCTCATACGCAAGGCGTATAAATGTGCGTTGAGACTTGCGCCCAACGCCCAACCACCAAGCTCTTAGAACTAGGCTTGCACAATACGCTCGAGGAACTCATGGAGGCGCCACAACTCGAGCGCTTATCCAAGACCCGCCCGGGCAGACACGTGCTCGAAAACCTGGACATCACATAACACACGCAGCACGGCATCAAACTAGGAGGAAAGAGAAAAGAAGAAGGCAGGGAGGTTAACCAGAATAACGTCCGGTTGGCTACCCTACACCGGGGGAACGGGAAAGGGGAAAGCAAAGATCACAGGGAGAGAGAGGAGGGAAGGAAAGAAGGAAATTGCGGCAAGTTCGCTGACGCGTGTGGTTTTACAGAAATTGCATTAATAGTCACAGGTGGTCGCACAAACCCGTCGTCCTTAAGAAACACAAAAGCGTCTTCACCGCTTTATGGGCCGACGGGCGATGGGGGCGGTGTTCCAGCAGCACCTGCACAGGAAGCGGCCGATTGTCCAGTTTTTGGAAAGCTTTGGCAAGACTAGAAATTGCAAGAACCATACGGGGCGAGCAACTATACGTACCCCCATTGCCTCGCAACGTGCACCTCCAACACCACACGGGGAGACGCTAAGTCAGGGCACAACACATGAACCAACGTTACTCCAACAACAAGGAGGTGGTCTTCGTGGCGGCAGTTGCTAGCCACCGAGGCAACCACCTCACGAGCGTCACCGTGAACACGGCACATGTCGAAGCAGCACAGGAACCGGCCATAGCACTGGCCCTCACACAAACCAAAGCGACATACGTGATCTGCGATTCGCAAACGGCAATTCGCAATTTTGCAAATGTGCGCGTCTCGCAAGAGGCGTATCACATACTCCAGCGACATCCCATACACCAGGGAGAGGCCGACTTCGATAACCGAAGGTATTTGCTATGGATTCCGGCACACACTAGATTGAGCACCCTCAACGAAGCAGCTCACCGCGTTGCTCGAGGCCTCACTCACTGAGCATCATTGGAGGAAGGCGGGGTACTGAAACGTCTGGGCGTGGGAGGATCGTATGACCAGGTTCCACGACATCAGGGCACACTGCCAGTTACAAAGACGCGTATACCCATTCCCTCACGCTAGGTTAGACTGGACGCAAGCAGTACACTTCAGACAATTACAAACGGATTCTTACAGAAACCCCAGACTCATGCACGCCATGTATCCAGACATGTACACTACAAACAGATGCACATCGTGTGGTGAGGTTGCCACACTTAATCACATGTTATGGGAATGTCAGCCCTCAACAAACAAGTCGGGCAGTGCCGACCCCTCCGTCTCGTCCACCGCCAGCCTCCGCTCGCGCTGGAAGACTGCACTGCTCAGCTCAAACCTGACAGCACAACTCTGGGCCGTCCAGCGAGCCGAGGAAGCCGCTTCGAGACAAGGTCTCGGAACCGCGTCCGCGGCGGGTGTCCAGACCCATTAAACAGACGCCGGACTCAAATCTTATTGATTAGAAAATAAAGTTTACGCACTCTTCTTGTATCAAGAAGGAGACGAAACTTCCAGTAAGCCGAAATTTAATGCTGAAGCGTGCGCTTTAGTGAGTTCGGCCCGATAATCCGAGGTATTGCGCATCACTTGTTCTCTTTTTCTTTTCTTTTTTTTTCTGTTGTTTCCGCTTCTCCTCCGTCATTGGAAAGTACTAAGACATGTGCAAACGGGTTACCCTCTACGTTTTTTTCTATGCCTCTCTCTGGCCTTATTTCTCCTTTTGTTCTGGTTCTGGTGTTTTTATTAGGTACGTTAAGCGATTACAGGATCCAGCTCTTGTATACCTCCTTTGACGACTCTGACGTATCATCTGCAGGAAAAGTGCAAGCTGTGGACAAAACTTTTCATGAAAAAACGAAATGCTAAAGGCAAACTTTTTACTTTCATTTTTTTTCTTTTTTAACAACTGTCAAGCGGTCGGGAATCAATGAGCAACCAATCTCCATGGGCTGCTCATTGTTCATAGTTCATTGTTCATTGTTCACCCGAAGGAACTGGAGAGGAGCCCGTTTCATGGTCTACTCACCCAGTTCCTTCGGGTGTTCCGGTTCTCCTATGACAAAACTATACTGCAAAGAACGAACACTATAGTATTAGGGTCGCGCCTTTATCTGGTGCAGCTGACGCTGTACGTCTTCAACCTCGGTTGTCCAAAGCGAAAGCAACAAGCTCCTTCACCCTGAATTACTGAGGGCGTTACCGCTGCTTCATAGACCCGATCATCGGGGCTACAGAGTAATTGCATTTTGCCGGCCGAAACCACCTTCTAATTAACAAGGGCGACTCGGTCAGACGCAAGTGTTTGTAATGATTGAGGTCATAGCGCTGGATTCACAAGGACAAGAAAGACAACAGGAACTGCGCTATTCCTAACGCGAGTCCTGTCGTCTTTCCGTCCGTGTAAATCCAGCGCTACGACCTCAATTATTGCAACGAGCCGAGAAATCTGCACTGCTGCCAGTGTTTGTGCCTGTGCATTGTGTATCCCATCAATCTTCGTTGCCTGGTCTAGCCATTTTGATCCACTTGGGTTCTTACACCATTGTGGAAAAAGACGCTATTGTAGCTGTTCTTCTCAGAGGAAAGCAATGTCCTGCACAGAGCGCCGTGTTCTTTAAGAAGTCTTCAACTGAGCGACTACCTCATGACTTGCATCCGGACAACTTTCGCACAGAGTCGATTGCGTCACTCTAACATATATGTGCCCACATATTCAATGCCCTCTCTCGAGGCATACGGAAACACGGAAATAGAGTTAATTATGGGACAAGCAGTGCCTTCCGCCAAACGATTGTCCAGCACTACCTTTATCTTAACTCTTTCTCTTGTCTCACTTTCTTCCGAAGAGTTCATGAAAGGGATGTACATTAGCTACGAACTTCTTAATCTTTTATATATATATATATATATATATATATATATATATATATATATATATATATATATATATATATATATATATATATATATATATATATATATATATATATATATATATATATATATATATATATATATATATATATATATATATATATATATATGCTGTGCGCTGCTGTTTTCCGGAAACTTCAGCAGCCGAGTTCGCCTTCAGAGACACACACCTCCTCCCAGCGCTTCCCATAATTTCCCGCACGGGAAATTGCGGGAAGTTGAGGAAACTGCGCAAACTACGAGCCAGCAAACGCGGAAACCGGATGGTGACGGCAAAAAACAATCTAGCTATGGTCACCCATATAATGCGGCATATAATACTAGATTCTGCGCCCGGTTAGTCTTGCTTCTGTGCGTGTAAAATTCTATCCGCATGTGCCTTTGTGAGCATTTGGTACAGTACTGCTCCTGATTGCTGCAATCACCGTTGCCCAGCGGTCCTTGGCTTTCTCGTTAGGAGCGCAAGATGAAGTGCGTACTGTGAAGTAAGTTCGCAAAACGTGCTGCGCATTTTGCCTGACCGGCACGGTGAAAGTAAAGCGTTAGCCACGGAAGCTTTAGCTTCACTGCCCTGTCTTCAGCTTGCTCTCTCTGCTTATTCCTTCTTTTCATATGGGTGTTACTTTTCTAAGCTTTGGGAAGTGGCCCCATGCAGGAGTTAGGAACGTGAATGACCAGCCCCTCAAATCAATTCCCCAATCAAATCAATTTATTTTTAACTGTTTCTTACAGATGGGTGTCAACATCCGGCCACACGAACATGGAGTAGAATCTAGCCGAAGGAATTGATTTCGTAAGCCTCGAAACACACCACGAAAGCCGTGGTGGCTGCTTGGAAGGCAGCGTGTTCCAGGCATTCGAACACTCACGTAGTACTGAATACAAGTATCCCTATAGAAGATTACTTTTCGCGTGCAGTTAAGAAAAGGCCAACAATACCAGCACGAAAAACTGGACCCCAGGTAGCTAATACGAAAGTGTCGCTAATTGTCTCCTTTATTATCCTCTTTATAATCCATGTCGCAGTTGCGAAATTTGAGCCGTGTATTAGTGAAGCGACGTTTGAATAGCAGAAATCACAAAACTAAAGCGCCATTTTCGAGATACGCGGCCCCAAAGTGCGCTACAAAATACATTGACGTTCCAGCTAAGAGTTTCCCAAAACCCTCGATGAAAAAAAAATTATGAGGTTTTTCGTTCCAAAACCACGATCTGATTATGAGGCTCGCCGCAATGGGGACTCCGGAAATTGTGACCACCAGGTGTTCTTTTTGCACTTAAATCTAAGTACACGGGTGTTTTCGCATTTCGCCCCCATCGAAATGCGGCCGCCATGGCCAAAATAGTGAGTCAAGAAGTTCAGGATGATCTTAACTGCAACGCCAATGCATTTCTTGCAGATTTTTTGGAAACAGGTATCCCGATAGTTGCGCTTGTCCTATGATTTCTGCCAAGCAGACGTGGCTTCACTACTGCTAGGCTCAATTTCGTAAATGAAAAATGATTAGTGAATTATTTTAATTACCCATTGGCTTTTAAATTTCTCATTCAAACAACGTCCACCTCTTCAAGTAATCCACCTGAACCGACCGAACAGTGCTATATTGCTCCGTGCGCTTTTATTATTCGTTCGAAGAAAAACGGTGCATATTGCAGAATGCTCAGCTTTCGTTCACTGAAGATAGCATGCCTCCAAAGCACTCAGTCATAGTTCCAGAACCTTAATTTTAGTAAGCTGGCAGCAAAACATATAGGGAAAGTGCATATTCACATTTTTCCGCACAAAGAAACCATCCGCTGCAGTACTGGTAAA